>NW_022196891.1:56547816-56565214 GCF_008632895.1 Mastomys coucha | reverse complement strand
AAAAAAAAAAAAAAAAAAACCCAAATCACAATCAAGGAAACTTAGAGAAGGAAGGTGTCTTCACCATCCAGTTGCAGGGGAATGAGAATCCAGTCATGGTGGGAAAGCAGGGCAGCAAGCAAGCATGATGCTGGAGGTAGAAGCAGAAGCTCATCTCATTCTGGGCTGCATATGGGAAGCAGAAGAGAATGGACTGGGAATGGCACAAAGTTTTGAAACCTTAAGGCTTCCTCCAGTGACATCTTTTCTCCAGCAAGGCTATACCTTCTCAGTCTCCTCAAACAGTGCCACCAAATGGGGATCAAGCATTCAACTGTCTAAGATTCTAGGGAATATCACATTCAAACCACCACACTTACCATGGTTGTGTGTGTAGGCAATCTGAAGAATTGAAATCTCATATTTTCTATGCTGAAATAAGATCTTATTTTCAGCTTTCAATTTGTAAGCTTTAAAAAGCCATGTAAATACAGATTTTTCTCAAAATTTGAGATATGAGATAAGTTTATTGTTTTGATGTACGATGGAAATATTTTACTTTTGAAAGGTTTCATCTGTTTATAATTATCAATCACACTTGCTTTCTTTATGGCTGTCATTTTGTGATACAAACTATTTCAACTACATTTTTTATGAAATAAAATCTTTGAGCACCTCATTTCTTTCATTATTCTCATAGTGAGCATTACAACATTTCTTTCTAGTAACCAAAAAAATTTTTTTTATGACTTAATGTATCAAGTCTTTATTCTGAGCATGGAACAGTTTTATCTCCAAACTTTCCTCTTTGGCATCTACTGATCAAACTACTGTACTTTACACCATCATACACATTTATAGTTCTTTCAACCTTATGCCAGTGAAAAGCTATAAGCAATGATTTGCACACAGAACAAACTTGACACTTAAAGACAAACTACTCAGCATTTCTAATTCAGAGCATTTTGAACCTATTCATTATAAATAAAGTGTAAAGATCTAGTTATTATTTTATATAACATACATGTACCTAAGAAATTATACCAAATATATATTTGCTGAGTAAATGAGCTATTGTTTTTAATATTTAAGAAATTCAGATTTATTTTATTCCATTTTAAAATGTAACAAATAAGAGGCCTTACATGTTAGAGCTTAGAGCTAACTTCCGTCCTCTCAGAAGCATGACACCACTCCTTATCAGACCTCAGATATGACTTTTAGTGACTTCAATTACTGGTTATAAACGCATATAAATCTAATATGACAGACATAGACAGCAAGAGTTTAAGCTATGGCAGGGTTCATTTTGCCCACTGGTTCTATAAAGAATGACAGCTTAGTCTACCAAAGGCTTTGAAGCTTTGAAGCCTAATTTACCAAAGACACCGCCTTTGAGCTTAAGAGAGCTTTCCATGCAGTCTTAGGGCTAGGCTGTTTTGACTAAGCCAGTTTTAAGAAACAGCTCACTTTGCTCTTGAAGCAAACTCTCCTTTTCTCCGAGGCATCCTCCCACTTTCATTGAGGAACTAGATTGCTACAATTTGAAAGCCATTCACTGTAAGGTCATGTGTTTCACCTCTTTAAAGCGCATTCCCACAACACTCATTCATAGATTCTACCTTTTTAAAGTAGTATAAACATGAGAAAAATATTTTTTTAATGAGGCAATAAGTCATGTGATCATATATATCTAAATAAAGTCACTAAATTGCTATGACGTATGCTAGAGTAGGGAGTAATATGTATACATTTATTTTAGGAGTGAGTAGGAAGTAATATGTATACATTTATTTCAGGAGTGCTAATGTTCAGATGAAGCTTTATTTATGAGGACCTGTGTATGTAGCTCAGTTAGCACAAAGCTTTCCTAGTGTGCAAGATTTCCTGGGTTCCATCCAGCAATGCACAATAGTGGGGAGTACATTGCTGTAACCATAGGACTCAAAATGGAGGCATGAAGGTTAGAAGTCAAAAGTCATCCTTGGCCACTCAGCAAGTTCAAGGGCAGCCTACATTTAACTTATCTCAAAACAATAAAAAGCTCTATGAACTTATTTATGAAAACCAAAATTGGAATTTCATAAAAATCTCACACCACAAAATAGTACTCATCTTGTTTTTAACATTTTTAACTGTAGAAAATGTTCTTGCCTATAGGTTACCTCAAATCAGGCAGAGGGTTGGAACTGTCTAGCAGGCGTTTGTTGATCATTACTCTGACTTAATGGACATACTCTGAGAGAGGTACTAAACTGAGGCTACATTTTAAAAGTTTCCATATATTTTATCTGATTATTTTATCAGTTTTTCACTTTAATTTAATTCCATAAATCCACAAAATCTTGCGTTCAAAAATTACCTTCTTAACTCTTAGTACATTCTATGACATTTATCCAAGGACAGAATGTCTTTATCAGAACAGATTATTGAGGATAATATGACCAAGCTTATGTAAGAGAAGAGTTAAGAAGGTATCTAAGAGTAATATTTACTCTGCCTTTCCCTCTGGCTATTAACAAAAGCTGGACCACATACATATCCTGACAGACTATAATGAAACACTACTCTGAATGCAAAGTGCTTAGTGTGGTAAAATGTCTTTTTCCTTCCCTTTGAGGCAATTTAAACTCAAACTGCATCCTCAAACCCTCAAAAGATCGATGCAAAACTTAAATGAAATCATAAACTATACTTCATAAACCACAGGCATTTATGTTATTATTCGTAACAGTAGCAAAATTAAAGTTATGAAGTAGCAACGAAAATAATTTTTGATTGGGAGTCACAACATTAGGAACTGTATAGTAAAGGATTGCAGCATTAGGCAGGTTGAGAACCACTGGTTTAAACCAATTTGGTAGAAAACTCATCTCTTCTATACATAGATCAAATGAAATAGCTAATGAAGTGCTTTTGTGCATGCATAAAGCCCCAACACATATGTGCATTCACATACATGTGTGTGCACGCACGCGCACATACCCACCCACCCAGATATACACCAAAGAAAAATAAACCCATCTCATATCTCAAATTTCCTATTAGAAGAAGCAAATAAAGCATTTAACAAACAGAAAAGTAAACTTGTCAGCTACATCCCATTACAAAATCAATGGGAAAGAATTTAAATGAAAATAGCTCTTAAAAACTTACATAACAATACAAGGAAAGTTTAAAATAAAAATCTAATATAAATTTGAAACCTAAGATAGAGGGTGGGGATGAAGCTAAGTGGCAGAGTAACTGGCTGCCAGGTGCTCTATATCTTAGATTCTATCCACAGCACCAGAAAAAGTGATGGAAACATATAAGACTTCTATTATCTGATTTCATGTTTACTATCTAAATCATAGTAATGAAGACAGCATCCTAGCCTATATGAGCAGAGTCCTGGACGCCACAATGGTCTGTGGTTCCCTTTGATTACATACACTACCGACATCAGAGTCTTCTTAGCTTTCAGAAGTACATTCTATGACATTTATCCAAGAACAGAATGTCTTTATCAGAACAGATTATTAAGGATAATATGACCAAGCTTATGTAAGAGAAGAGTTAAGAAGGTATCTAAGAAACAATAAATGCTCAAAATCATGAGTTAAGTCAATTTAATTTAGAACTTTTATTTTATTTTGCTGGTGCTAAAGATACAATCAAGGCCTCACCCTGTTGTGTGTATTATAGCAGAATAAAAACAGTTCCCTCTTATGGACCCAGATTTGGAGATCAACCATCATTATAAAATGCCTATGTTTATATATTAATGAATTATGTTGTGGATGTAGTAAGTGGCCCATGATCCCCTAGTAACCACTCTGAAAATGGACCTGTAGACCAGGCTGGGCTTGGCTCAGAAATCCACCTGCCTCTGGCTCCCAAGTGCTGGGATTAAAGGCGTGAGCCACCCTCGGATTACCATTCATCTCATTTCTCATTTCTTCAGAAATCAGGTCAAAGATTTCCTGAAGATCTATTGTCTTAGGGTTTTATTACCACTAAGATACACCACGACCAAGGCAACTCTCATAAGATTCAGTGCATTAACATCATGGTAGGAAGCATGACAGCATGCAGGTAGACAGGATGCTAGAGAAGGAGCTCAGAGTTTGACATCTGGATTCAAAGGCAGCCACGAGTGGAATCTCTTCCACACTGGGTGAAACTTGAACATAGGGCCTCCAGGCTCACCTGCCCAGTAGAGCTTCAGCCAACAAGGCCACACCTACTTGCAAACAAAGCCGCACCTCCTAAGAGTGCTGCTTCCCATGGGTCCAAGAATATTCAAACTTTCACATTCCACTCCCTGGCCCTCATAGGCTTGTTCAAACATATAAGTTACAGGAGCCATACTTAGCCATAGCATAATGCAAAATACATTTCGTCCAATTTCAAAAATCCCCATAGTCTATAGCAGCCTCAACAATGTTAAAAGTCCAAAGTCTCTTCTAAAAGTCATCCAATCACTTAAGTATAATTTCATATAAAAGTAAAATCAAAAAGCAGATAACATACTTCAAACATCACATGATATACACTCCCATTCCAAAATGTCAGAGTGAGGAAATACTGGACCAAAAACAGGAACAAAAAAATGAACTGGACAAATTACAAACTCTGCATCTCCTTGTCTGATGTCCAACTCCTTTCAGCTTTGTTGACTGCAACACAATTCTTTCTCTTGGGCTGGTTCCACTCCCTGTTAGCAGCATTCCCTAGCAGGTACTCCTTGGCACTGGCATCTCTAAAATCTTGAGGTATCTAAGGCAACTTCAATGTTACAGCTTCTTGTTCCAATGTCTGTGATCCACACATGATCTTCTGAGCGCCTCCTTGGCTTGGGTCACTTCTCCAGCTCTGCCCTCTAGCACTCTAGGCTCTGGTTGACTCCATTCCACTGTTGCTGCTATTCTTGGTGATCATCCCATGGTACTGGCATCTTCAACTTGCTGTAGTCTACCACTGCAATTAGGGTTCACTAATAGACTCTCATAGGCTCCCTTCATGGTGCCAAGCCTCAACTCCTTTGTATGGCCCCTTTAGTCTTGGGCCATCAACTGCAACTGAGGCTGCACCTTTGCCAATGACATTCCATGGCCTCTCACAGAAATCAGTCTCAGCTACTCTCCATGACCCCTTCCTTCATGCCTTCAAAACCAGTACCACCTGGATGATTCTTGTACATCACCAAGTCCAGCTGCAGCAAATAAAACCTTGGCTCTCTCTGGAACACAGCTTCTTTGAGCTCTCAGAAACACTTCCCAGAAGATTCCACTTCAGTGATGCTGGTCTCTTATTAATCACTACTAATTTCTTATCTTGAGCTAACCAGAATCTATTATCCCAGTAACTCCTACGCTTGACTCTGAAGCCAGAGCCACATGGCTGAAGCCACTGAGTTCTGCTGCTTCGTGGGAACTCAACCCATCATCACTTTGTTTTATTATATCATTACCAGTTTTCTGTTTTCCAACTCTTTCACTGCCTAAGCTTGGTTGTCCTACAACTTGCTCTGCAGACTGACCTTAAACTCAGAGATCTACATGCTTCTGTCTCCTGAGTGATGGGATCAAAGGTGTGAAGAACGTAAGCTTTTCTATACCTGGACTTTGCTCTGTTCCAATCTGAACTCAAGCAATCTGCTTGACTCTGACCTTAGGATTAAAGGCATATACCACCATTCCTGGACCTAAGATATTCATGGTGACTATGCCTCAGGAGCCTATCACAGGTGTCTCCTCAATTCCTAAATTGTCGTTCCTTCCAGATTAAAAGTCCAAACAAAAAACCAGGTCAAAATAAAGCTTAACATGATTTAACTATCCCTTGTTCAATGCAAAAACACAAACAAATAAGCTTACCTGGGTGGGATCTGGTCCCTTAGTCACCACTCCCTTAATTCCATTTAATATCCATGTTACTTCCTGATACTGCTTTAATCTTCGAACCATATCTTTTGGATTTTTCTTTTCTAAGCTTGCTATGCTTGATCAAAATATTCTTCACGAGAGTAAAGCAGAGGACAAAGTCTATGCTGCACTTTTTTTGAGACTTCCTTTGTCAATGAAATTAATCCAAATGTCTTTGCCTTAGCCTCAGGCAGACTCTTTGGATGAGAGCAAAAACCAGTGATACTCTTCGCCAAAATATCCCAAGAATCTCTAGGTCACATACTAAAATTCTTCTCCTCTGAAATCTCTGGAGCCAGGCCTACCAAGATCCAATCACCCCCAGTACTAGCGTCTTCCATGCTTCTACTAGTAGGGCCCATTAAGCCACACTTGAAGTATTCCACTGCTTTACAAAGTCCCAAACTCCACATTCCTCTGAGCAAAAACATGGTCAGGCCTATGACAGCAATTACCCCAGTACCTACTGGACTGAACCTCTGAAACTATAAGCCAGTGCCAATGAAATATTTGCCTTTATAAGAGTTGCCTTGTTCATGGTGTCTCTTCACAGCAATAAAATCCTAACCAAGACATCTACTAAACAAGTTTTAAAACTCACAAGCATTCTTCAATAAACAGTATATTACAATCTTACTCTAGATGAACACTGAAGGTTATCAAAAACAATCTTTGTAAGCATCCACTATAAAACAAAGTTTAATTCCAGTAGTTTTAGTGACTAGTTGAACACCACACAGTATAAATATTAAATTGAAACTCTAAAACATTCACTATGCTGCCAGTTAGAGAAGACAGTAACAGAAGCATAAAGGACCTAAAGAACTATTTTGGATTTTTACCAGTATCTCACTTGAAACTTTAGGGACTTGAAACTTTAGTCCCTAGGTCCTGATGTAAGCAACAGAGCACCATAAAGGTGCAACAAGGGTGGAACTCAGATCTAAGTTCTGTCCACAGTACAGTGTGTTGATCCTGGCCAAGTCATACTTCTCCTTACTTCAACTTCCTCTCCTATAAAATAGGATTAACCACAGTACCTTAGCCTACATGGGTGAGAGTTAGAAAGTGCAAGAAAAACAGACAAAATTATCTTTTAAAAAAATAGTGTAGTGTTTAATTAGTTGTAGTAATTAAAACCAGCAAGTGACTAATTTACTATGGCTGATTTTACATCAATGAATCGCATAAATATAATCATTTACCTCTCATGAGTTCACAAAAGCTGCATACAACATATTTTTAACTTGAGTAAACCAGAAGCCAAATGCTAAAACCAATTAATTACCTGTTAAAGTAGTTACCGGTTCTGAACATAAAACTACAGCAGCAGTTTTCACCTGTGAGCTGTAACCCTTTGAGAGCTGAATGATCCTTCACAGAGGTCACCAAAGACCATCAAGAAACACAGACATTTACATTAAGATTCATAACAATAGCTAAATTACAGATATGAAGTAGCAAAAAGAAAAAATAATTGTATGGTCGAAGTCACCACAACATGAACTGTATTAAAGAGTCATAATATTAGGAAGGTTAACAACCACTGTACAAATTCATGAAGCAAGTAGTGCTACTATACACTGAGTTAGTTTAAAAGATGCAATTTCCAGGCAGTGGTGGCGCACGCCTTTAATCCCAGCACTTGGGAGGCAGAGGCAGGCGGATTTCTGAGTTTGAGGCCAGCCTAGTCTACAGAGTGAGTTCCAGGACAGCCAGGACTACACAGAGAAACCCTGTCTCGAAAGACAAAACAAAACAAAAAAAGATGCAATTTCAAGCCAATCTTCTCTGGTAACACATAAAACAACATGTAAAATGTGGTGTAACTACTATATTTAAGGAAAAAGTAGAAAGTGTTTTTTCATAATTTGTTGTTATTAATTTAAGACCATATAATAATCAGGAGAATGAATCTGGACAAGACATTCAATTCTAACCTTAGTCAACTATGTAACAGTAGAGATCGCACAAACAAATGCTGCCATCTTGTGGACTAATGGATCTGGTATTAAATCCACACAAGCAAAGAAAAAGGGAGATTTATTTGGTTTAGTATTTTTTTCCTCTCAGAAAGTCTAGTTTCAGTGCAATAAGGTAATAGACACAGATATTATGTAATTTTATGGTAGTAATAATAATAATTTGCTCTAGCCAACATTGTTTTAGTGTTTTATAACCTTATTTCATTCGAAGAAATCAATTAGAATGAATTACCAATATCCTTCAAAGTACAAAAAGTACAAAATTATGGAAGTTTCAAAGCTCCTTCTTCCTTTCTTGCTACCTATTTGTCTTCATTTGTTCTGCTGGTATAACAAACTTAAAAATTTGGAAATATTTCATTAAGAAATGTTAATTCAATATAACTGGGAGAAAATAAAAAAAGGCTAAGTATAACAATTAAGTACATCTATTTAATTTGTAAAATTTTAATTTAAGATATTTAAATGTAACTTATCTCACTGTGAATGTCTAACTAAAATTAGGCTAAATGTAATACAGCCTGGTGGTTTTATAATGTTCATTATTTTAAGAAATGGAAAATTGTATATAGTGAGAAATTTGTGTGTTTGTAAGCACAGGTACATGTGTGCACATGAACACATCTGCATGCAAAAGTCAGAGGACAACTTCGGATGCCATTCTTCAAGTACTGTCTACCTTTCTTTTGAGATGGGTTCTCTTACAGGCCTACAACTTGCCAACAAAGCAATAAGCTCCAAGATCTGCCTTAATAGCACCAGCATAAGCAAGCAAGCACTAATAAGCCTGGCCTTTATTTCACATGAGTTCTGGGTATTGAACTCAGGTTCTTCCTGCTTTTCAAGCAATCATTAGCTGTTTTATACCACCATCCCCAGAATACATTTCAAAAATACACTGTCAGTCTCTGCTTTGTATATTTTTATTTAGACTACCTACAGCTATAGCTGAAGTTAATAGTTTTTATTAGTATACACTAATTGTACAAGCTATACAGTGAACTTTGATCATATTCTTATACTTTATGGAAAGCTTTACTGGAGAATAAGAAAGAAATATACCAATTGTATACAAAAAAATTGCATACTTGCAAAACTGAAGGAAGGATATAAAGAACACCTTCCATCATTACTCCCAGACATCAGATACACCATATACAGAGAAACTGTAACCTTCTGTCAGATGGACACTACGGAGCATTCCAATTTGCTAGTTCCTAGTAACTGGAAGGCAACATAGCTTGCAATCCCAAGTCTCAAAGACATGTTATAGCTGCTTCTTAAACTGAGTAAATTTCCTTCTACTTTAATAAAAGAACACAGTAAGAACAGTGTCAAACACTTACCTAGAAACTATGCTGGAACCATTATAGAGATCACTAGCATAAGACAACGTGGCCAACGGTCTTACTGAGTTGTATCGAGTAAACTTGGACAAGCATTCTTGAAATTCATCTAACTGGCTTGCCGTTCTACTGTCATCTGTATCAGAAAAAGGGGAATTAAATGAATGACACTATAAAGGAAGCAAAGAACAATGTCTTCATATTAAAAGTTATTTTTAAATAAAAAGTATTTTTGAAGATTTTAAAAAAGCAGTATGCTCAAATTAATTAGGTGATCTTTTAGCTTTAATAAAAATGGTCTAGGAATTCACTGAAACATCTTTTTATTCAAATAAAATATAAAGGCAATCTCCTCTAGTTTTAGCACTGATTTCAGAGGAAAATAAAACAAGAAGAAACCTTCTAATGAACACAAATCATTCATTAAAATCAGATTCCAACCATCAGCACTGACAGTAACTGCTGGAGGAAGATCTATATGTGGTTAGGTATTTGTTTAACAAAATTTGTTTATAGAGGTGTGTACTTATTCCACATTTATGATCAAAGCAA
The DNA here is from genome assembly GCF_008632895.1 of Mastomys coucha. NCBI lineage: Eukaryota > Metazoa > Chordata > Mammalia > Rodentia > Muridae > Mastomys > Mastomys coucha. Next base: position 56,555,443 of record NW_022196891.1, on the reverse strand, counting down.
AATTATACAACATACTAGGTAAAAAATTGAATTATTTTAATTTCTATTCTCAGTCATAGGTCCAAAACTGTACTGTATAAATTAGTGCTCCTCAAAGACAATAGTAATAAGATCACACAGGGTCCCTCTGAGTTAACTATTTAAAGTTAAACCATCTGAGATTTAAATCATAACATTAATGCACCAAGTAGCTGTCCACTTATCAAGAACTAAAAACACAAAACAAAAAACTTCAACATACAATTATTCACATTAGCACCCTAAAAGATTAAGGTTTAAAATTATTTATTTTAATGTATTTTCTATAATTTATTTTTTTCTCATCCACGTGCACATGGCATTTTCAACAAACTTTTCATGATTTCACTTAAATATATCTGAAGAAATGATAGGCATAATGAAATTAAAATGCAAAAAATACTAGATGACACAAACCATTTTTTCAAATATCTGAAAACTTACTTGGTATAATAGATTTATCTACTAATTACAATAAAAAGTTATTTGAAGAAAATAAATTCTGTCAGCTACTTCATAAATGCTCAGACTTAGGCAGTCAAAATTCCTCTAGCAACCTGGATTAAAGGGATCCGAGTTAGTAGTGTTTTTATTCTAAAAACAGTACAAGAATTACCTAACCAGCATGCACAATCACAACAAAGACAAGATCCTACTCCACAAAAATTACACTGAGAAAGTTCAATAGAATATAAATAAAACATGGGTTACAGGGGCAGGCAGCCACCTCTAACCAAAACTAACTACTACAGTGTTGTGGATATGATAACTCGTGTATCTTCATTTGTAATTCTATTACTATGAGTTATTTATGATAGTAAGTACTGGCATGACAAATCCTTTACTCGTTCAGAAAAAAATTTTAATTTAAGACTGCTGAAAACCATTTGTTTCTAGTGTAAATGTACTCAAGCTGGAGATGGCTCAGATATTAAAAGCACTGGCTACAAATGACCTGGGTTCTGTTCCCAGCATCCATATGGTGGTTTACAACCATCTATGATTTCAGTTACAGAGGATCCAGCATCCTCTTCTGACCTCCATAGACACCAGGCACACGTGGTACAGAGATACATGTACCAAAACATTCATACATATAAACAAAACAAATAAACCTACAAAAAAAGTAGTTATTTGAGCATCTAACTGTATACCAGTTGGCATTCCAATATCTGGTTATAAAGAAGGCTTGGACTTTGTTGGTTCAGCTGTGTTATGATCAACATCTGTATACATCTGTTGGCATACCACCTTTCCATCTTCATTATAGGTTAGTTTAGAGATGTGTTTTCAATACCTTTTCTTTTTACTAATGATTTTTCATTTAATCCTTTTAAAATTATAATTAAGAAGTCAAAACATTAATTTTCTAATAATCATCTGTCATTTTTAAAACTGCAAAGCCAGGATGAGGTGTAAAATGATAAAGTGCAATCAACACTGTATGAACTTCAGTAGATAAGGTTAGGTTTCCTCCTGTCAAAAGAACCTCATATTTAGGAGTACAGTTATGGGAAGCCAATGTGCAAATCAAGCACAACTTAAGATTTCTAAAAACCAGAGACAACATGCTTTAAGTACAATATAGACATTAATAAAAATCTATCTAATTTGCTTCTAGTGTGAGCTTACTGGTCTCCTCTCCTGTAAATCTACATCTTCCAGAGCCAATTATCCAGTATTCCATCTTACTATTCACATCAGGCATGTCTTTGTCATCTCTATTTTAAAGAAATTACTCAGCATCTACCCTATACTGTGCTCAGCATCAAAACAGCAAGTAATACTTAAAGGAATCAAGAGGAACTCCCTACCCATTAATATAAGGGATCAAATTACTATTTACTTAACCACCCCTTATTGTAGCCTATACTCATAAACTATTACAGACATTTGATAAAGGATTTTAAACCCTTGGCAGTGAATGCAACATTTTCATCCATAAAAAAGCTCATCTTAACCGCAAATCAAATATGCTTAAGACAAATTTTAGCATTTTCCTAAATGTGTGTGTCTAGGCTGGCCACCAACTTATAATGTAGTCAAGGATAACCTTGCATTTTTAATCTTGCTCCGTCTACTCTCAAATTAGCATTTCAGACAAGCACATCATGCTTATTTTTCCTTTTTTAATGTACTACAAGGAATCAAATTCTACTGATAGGCAGGCACACTACCAATTGAGACCCATACTCAGCCTACATAAATTAATATTTTTTCTATCACCAATGACGAGACAAATTTATCAAAAAAGATGAAAACAGAATGAACACAAAAACACGAACACACACACACCAACACTGTTTATATAATATAATATAAAGATGTTTATTCATTTGGAAGGAATTCTGGATTCAGTTAATAAGCAATATACTGCCAAATTTCCCCTGATGGTTTTCATTTACAACATATATACTATTAATGAAATCAGTTAGTACTATATTCTATACACATCTCCTCTAACTATCTAGTATTTGATTGTTTTTATGTGTATGTGTACCATGAGTGTGCAGGTGCCCAACAGAGGCCAGAAGGAGTCACACCCTGTGATGCTAGAGTTATACAGTTTACTGATTTGAGTGTTGGAAACTGGACTTGGGTCCGCAGGAAGAACAGCAAGTACTCTAAGCCATCTCTGTAACCCTCACCTATAATTCTTTAAATACATGTAGGTTTGCTACTAGTATCCAACCTTCAGATAGCTAAAGATGCTGAGAAAGGCTGACCAACAGTTTTACCACTTCTCTAAAATTTAAAATATCTTATTTTATCATGCCCATGTGATCCTATGGTATTAGTTCTATTTTGAATGAATCTAATTATTTTTTAAAGTTAATTTATACTACACTGGCTTAAATACAATCTCTTTAAGTACCCACCCAGAACATTCACTTATGTCTTTTCATTTTCACTTGACCTAGATTTTCCACACTCAGTTATATCAATGGATATTGCACATTTATAAAGCACACGGAATTATTAGCTACTGGTTGCTTTTGCCTACAGATTTATAACACCTCTTTATGATAATTAAGAATTAATTCTTCCATCTTTTATCTTCAGCACAAAGAATGGCCCTTAAAACTTATTAATGTTGAATAGAAGCTATATGAATGGAGCTTACATATTCATGGTTACTTTTCAAACTTTATATAGCTTGCTGTAGAAAGATACCACATTCTGGAATGAGGACTAGAGATAACAGTAGAAAACAGAATCCTCCAAGATATCTAGAAGCCTATACACTACTGATAAGACTTCCAAAAACACACACATTGCAATTACAACTTTCCATAAATTAGCATATGAACCTGGAAATACAGCCGAAGGATGATTTTCAGACATTTTAAGAGGAATCCTGAACATGTACCTGAGATACGAGACATCCTTGTAGAAAAATAACACTGCTCTAGGTCTTCAAAATGAGCAGTGAGTCGCTTTCGTCTTGATGCTAATGTGCTGTTATACCAAGGCTGTTTCTTTGTCTAAGATGATAAGAAAAGACGCTTATAACTCAACACAATTCACACTCTCATACACAATAGCCAAATGCTTACTTATGTACTTTTAAACACATAATATATTAAAATGACTACAAATGGTGAAAAACTACAATTCTCAGATCATACTTTCCAATTTTTCTGGTCAAGTAAAAACAGGGAAAAATCTTCTGAAAATAGTGATGTAAAGGCATGCAGGCTTTCTGAAGTGCTTGCCTAGCATGCACAAAGCCCTGGATCCCATCCTCAGCACCACATAAAACCAGCAGTGGTGACGGAGACCTCTAAACTCAGTACTCAGAGAAGGTAGAGGCAGTTCCAAGTCAACCTTAGCTACACAGCAAGTTTAGGGGCCATTCTGGGCTAAGGAGACCTTGTCTCCAAAAGGTTAAAAAACAGAGAGACAAGTATAAAAAACAACAACTGTAAGTTAAAAAAAGTTATGAGCTAGAAGACAAAAATAATTAACAATACTGATAAAAGAAAAACAATAAAACCAAAACAAAAACCCTTCAAGTTACTTAATTTTAACTACATGGTCTGGAGGATGGAAAGAAGAACTGGGAGAGATCCATCACCTAAACAAGCTACAATATATATTAAATATATACATGTACTTTTCTACCCCTCAATGTACTTTAAAAACATTCAAATTCAAATCCCTACAGTGATTTTATAGGCAACACAACTACCACAACCACCTCAAGAAAAAAAAATACCTCTTCTATGAACTACTCCTCTATACCAAAGTTTTCTAGATTCATCTCTCTAGCCCTCAATAATATCATAAAAATGAATCTTTATTATTGAGTCTGGACCCTGGGGCACACACTGTTTTTCTCTCCTATGAGACGAAGTATACATGAAGCACTTTACAAGTACATGTATTTAAAGCTCTGAAGCAATGAAGAAGAGGAAAAGTGGTAAATATAAACTTTGTCCCCAAGAATGGGGAAAAGAGCCGAGTTGGTGAAGTGCATGCCATGCAAACGGTGATTTATGTCTGAACCCAAATTTTACTTTAAAAAGCTGGGCATAGTAGAACACACTTGTTATCTAACCGACCAGGGAGAACGGTGGATTGGGCTTTGCTGGCCAGCCTATTTACTGAGCTCCAGACCAGTGAAAGAGCTTGCCTCAAAACAGAAAACAAGCAAGAAAGTTAGAAGGTCGACTTCATGCTTTTTGCCACTATGCCTTCCATGCCCGGATAGACTATAAATTCAGAATATAAGGGGAGAGCACAGCGGTGGTGGCGCACGCCTTCAATCCCAGCACTTGGGAGGCAGAGGCAGGCGGATTTCTGAGTTCGAGGCCAGCCTGGTCTACAGAGTGAGTTCCAGGACAGCCAGGGCTACACAGAGAAACCCTGTCTCAAAAACAACAAACAAACAAACAACAACAACAACAAAAAAACAAAAACAAAAAAAAAAAAGAAAGAAAAAAAAGAAAAATGTAAGGGGAGGAAAACAACTCTTCTTTTCTTAGGTTGCTTTCATTAGCTACTTTGACAAAACAAACAAAAAATAATATCACATTTGCTGACCTTCTCTCTCATCAGAGGCAAAAAGAGCCTCCAAATTAGGCACCTAGCAGCAAGTGGTCAGCCCTGTGCTTCTGTGCATACAAGTACATGATGCAGACTGAAGAAGCTAAACTTAGACATTTAGGAATGAACATAGAAAAAGAGGCCACGATTTTAAGAGAACAAAGAAGGTTCACAGGAAGAGTTAGAGGGAGGAAAAAGAAAATTATTGAATTATATTTTAATTTAAAATTCTATTAAAATAGAAGAAAATATCTTCAGCATGATTAAGGACATCTGTAGAAATAAAGTCCTATATTGTAGAGGGGAAGTTTAGGAGGGAAAGGGAAAGAGCAAAGAAAAAAACACAGGATAAAAAGAAAAAGGAGGGGATTGGTGAGATGGCTCAGCGGATAAGAGCACTGACTGCTCTTCCAAAGTCCTGAGTTTGGATCCCAGCAACCACATGGTGGTGGCTTACAAGCACCCCTAATGAGATCTGATGCCCTCTTCTGGTGCATCTGAAGACAGCTGCAGCAAATTAAGCCAGAGCAAGCAGGGCTGGAGCGAGCGGGGCCTGCACAGGTCCTGAGTTCAACAGCAGCCACACACGATGGCTCACGTCCATCTATACAGCTACAGTGTACTCATACACATAAAATAAATAAAATAAATCTTAAATTAAAAAAAAGGAAAAGGAGATAGGAGGAAATAAATCCAGGGAGAACATAGACATTACAAGCTATGAAAATTGTCAGAATGAAAGTCACCACTTTACCAAACCCCAAGAAGAAGAGCCAGGGAGACCATTCAGGTTTTCCTTCATAGCTGTCTGACATCATTCAGGTTTTCCTTCATAGCTGTCTGACATTAAACGATCACAAGACGACCAGAATCACAACTTGAGCAAAGCCCACCAAATTACATATCAGATATTATTTATGAGAGAGGAGGAGGATACCGGCCTAGCAGCTGCCTGCCCAGCCTTGGGTTAATGCCATTCTTGTTATTTGGCCTTGAGTCAAAGACAATAATTTCAGAACAAATTAGGTAACCCATTTTTTACCTGTAAAAATTCCTATGCACCCTTCTTTGTCCATAATTTACTATGGTATGCAATGCCCTTTTCTAAAGTATAACTCATCTTTGTTAACAAAACCAATCAGAACATGTCTTTATTAACTTAAAAGAAGAATCCCTAGGACACATATGCAACTATTTGAGTAGGAAAACCTATCAAGATGGTAAGATACAAAAGATAATTTAGCAAAAGTTATGTAAAACCTCTTATTAGAGACACAATATATTGGTTTTTTTAAATAACTCTTAGTCCATGGTAATCTCAAATTAGGTGTAATTTTTAAATTTATTTTTAAAAGTAAAAATTCAATACTTAAACACCTCTTAGCAATAAACACGAGTAAGGTCTATCTTAACTCCATATCATAAAAATATGAGCTCTCCCTAGAATAGCTTTTAAAGTAACAACAGTTCCAATAAAAATATCAGGAGGTAGATCCTTCCATTTTGGGGGACAGTGAATGGTCAGCAGATAGGGTCTTAATAAGTGAACATGGCTGGCTTCATATACAGAGTTCTCAGCTTTAGCTTCCAAGGTGCTAAAATCAGAGGCATGAAAGACTGCTGCAGTTTTAGAGGTGGGGGAACTGAGGGTGGAGTTGCAGTCAAAGAACAAATGCACGGTCTCAAGCAGAGGACTTAACACTAAACAATATGCCTGACTCTCCCCACTTCCCTGGACTTCTTTATGGATTTAAATAGGATAATACTAAAGCTCAAAGAATAAAACAAACTGGGAAACTTTATCAAACACTGAAGAACAAGGAGTACAACAATGAAGAACCACAAGGGAGCTAGAGGTGGAGCCCTATGAGAAATAAGGTGTACCTTAAAAAGATACCCTAACAAATAAATTACACCCTTCAAAAGTCCAGTGTCTTAAACTGGCAGTTAACAGAAAAAGGGAAAGCTATACAACAATAAACTTAACAGTGATTCTGAGCCATTCCTGGACCATCAGCTAATTTTTTGTATTTTTTTTTGTTTTTGTTTTTTTTTTCTTTTCTTTATAAAGGACATTATTACCAGAAATGGTGGCTTATGCTTGTATTCCTAGCAGTTAGGAAGCTGAACTTAGAACTGCTCTGAATCTGAGGCCAGACTGAGCTGTAACAATGAGTTTCACAACAGCCTGAATAACAGTTCTAAGACAGACAGACAGAGAGACACACAGAGAGGATAGACAGACAGACAGAGATACAAATACACCAACAGACATGCAGGCAGACAGGAACACGCGCACGCGCACACACACACACACACACACACACACACACACACACGCATTAAGAAAATGACTACTTCAGGGAAATGCAAATCAAAACAACTCTGAGATTCCACCTCACACCAGTCAGATTGGCTAGGATAAAAAACTCAGGTGACAGCAGATGCTGGAGAGGTTGTGAAGAAAGAGGAACACTACTTCATTGCTGAAGCTAGTACAACCACTCTGGAAATCAGTTTGGTGGTTCCTCTGGAAATTGGACATAGTTCTACCGGAGGA
>NW_022196891.1:56509879-56547064 GCF_008632895.1 Mastomys coucha | reverse complement strand
ATATGAACTAACTAGTACTCTCAGAGCTCCCAGGGACTCAATCACCAACCAAGGACTATACATGGTGGAACTGATTGTTTTGGCAGCATGTGTATAATAGAGGATTGCAAAGTCGATCATCAATGGGAGGAGAGGCCCTTGGCCCTGTGAAGGTTCTGTACCCTAGTGTAGGGGAATGCCAGGGTCAATAAGTGGGAGAGGGTGGGGTGGCAAGCATGGGGATGGGGGAGGTAACAGGGGTTTGTTCTTGTTTTTGTTTGTTTTTTGAGGGGAAACTCAAGGAAGGAGAAAGCAAATAATATGTAAATAAAGAAAATATCTAATAAAAATAAATAAATTAAAAAAAAAAGAAAATGACTACTGAAATTTAAGTGTCAAAATATAAGTTCCTCTATTCTTTAATGGTAATTTCTTAATTTTGCTCATTATACAGAAACTATCAAAATTTATAAAGCAAAACCAACTCACAATTATAAAAATTTAGTGTAATATACCTATACTATATAAAAGTCATACATTTCTGGCTTTTCTTAATCATGTTAGCATTTTATATTCTTACTTCACTTATTAGATTGGTTTTTGAACAGTATAACAATTCACTCTTTAACTGTAGGATAACATTCTTAATTATTTTACTATGGATGAGCATGTTTATGTTCCAGAATTTACTAGAATACAACCCCCCTTTTAAAAGGATTATTCTTCTTATGATGTATATGTCTGCAAGAGTATATACCACTATCTATTAAGGCCAGAAAAGGGCACTGGAATCCCTACAACTGGAGGGACAACCAGCTGTGAGCCACCTCTGGAAGAGCAGCAAGTGTTCCTAATTGCTGACCCTTCTCTATGGTCCTTTATGTACTATTTCAAACGATTTCTTAGAAAGAATTCCTATGTGTGCAATTTTCAAATCAAATGTTCCTAGGAGTTATTTTATGTATAGAGAAGACTATCAACTCAGTTTCTCTATTTTCTTCTCTGACTACCCTTGAACCTTCAAACACAGACACACATATGCATGAGCAGGAACACAAATCCAACCATGCACAATAAGAACAGTCACCTGATGACTGAGAACCTGTGATCCATAATGGACTAATTCCATAAAGCTAAGAGCAGAAGACTTTCAACTGTCATAGTCCTCTATCATACAACTCCCATGCTCGACCAATGATAGTTATTAACAAATCTCTTGTGCTGACAACTGGGTAAATGTATACTATAGATAATTGTATACAGTAAGCAATATTAAATAATGAGAGTATAAAATAGAATTTTGGGGGGCACAAATTTAATTTTGAAGACTTATAATTTTATGACTATGGAAAGTTGAAATTTGGCAAATTTGAAGTAAAAAATATCTTGGGCTATTTTTACTTAATCCCTTTACTAGGCATTAAGTTGTCACCTACTATGTCTTGTTTCCCCTATCAGGTATACGTTCAGAATGCATAAACTTCCCAGATGGCTTGCTTTCCCCAAGCTCAAAGCTAGGAAATTTACAATTCAGCATGTGAAACCTATTTGCAGAGGTTTTCTAGATTTGCTGTAACTGATCTGATGGCCTATTTATGTTATTTAGTACATGCACGGATTTCTGGCATCCTTTTGTTCTATGACATAAAAAGTTTGTGTAACTGCTTCCTCAGAAGAACATCTTTATCCACAGGGCATGGACATTCATATTTGGCACAGAATAAAATTTCTCTTATTCACAGACCAAAGAAGTAAGACCAAAGTATGGATGCTTCAGTCCTTAGAAGGGGGAACAACATATTCATGGGAGGAAGTACAGAGACAAAGTATGGAGCAGACACTGAAGGAAAGGCCATGCAGAGACTGCCCCACCTGGGGACCCATTCCATATACAGTCCAGACACTACTGTGGATACTAAGTGCTTGCTGACAGGGGCCTGATATAGCTGTCTCCTGTGAGACTCTTTCAGAGCCTGGCAAATATAGAGACGAATGCTTGTAGCCAACAACCATTGGACTGAGCATGGGGTCCCTAGTGGGGGAGCTAGGGAAAGGACTGAAAGAGCTGAAGGAGTTTGAAACCCATGGGAAGAACAGTAGTATCAACAACCAACCAGACCCCCCGGAGCTTCCAGGAACTAAATCACCAACCAAAGAGTACACATGCAGGGTCCCATGGCTTCAGCCACATATTGTAGCAGAAGATAATCTTGTTGGACATCAATGGGAGGAGAAGCCTTTGGTCCGGGGAAGTCTCAATGCCCCAGTGTAGGGAAATGCCAGGGTGGGGAGGCAGGAGTGGGTGGGAGGGTGGGGGAACACTCTCATAGAATCAGGGAGAGAGAGGATTAGATAGGGGGTTTCCAGAGGGGAAACCAGGAAAGGGGATAACATTTGAAATGTAAAAAAATAAAATATCCAATAAAAAAGAAGAATTGTCTCATAATTGGGTGTGGTGGCTCACGCCTTTAATCCAAGCACCTTGAAGGTAAAGGCAAGTGGGTCTGTGAGTTTGAGGCTGCTTGGTTTTCATGAATTCCAGACCAACCAGAGCAAAATAGGGAGACCCTGTCTCAAAACCAACAAATAAACAAATAAACAAACAAACAAATAAATAAATAAATAAATAACCTGTTTCAAGCTGACAGCACTAAGCAACTCTGCTCTTGGATTATGTACTTTGTCTGCCAGGCATTTTTGTTATTTTGGAATGCACTATTATATATACAGTAAGCTTACTGTATGATGGCCTGCTGGAAAGCAGCAGTGTCCATCTTGTTTTCTATTGGCACTTTGCTTCATTGGTACAAGTGCAGTGACTGACCTATAACACTGAAATTTGTGTAAATACACTCTATGATGTTTATACACAGCCAATGATTTGATTCTCAAAATGTGCCCTCACAAGTTTCTCATTCTGAACTCTCTTGATCTCAGTAAGAACTATTAGAGAAATTCTTTGGCACTGTGTATTATTCCAAATTTTCTCTTATTTAGGAACTTCAGAATCATGTCAGATGACATGAACATGAGCATTTTTATCTCTTCGACCACATTTTTTAGCAAGTTTTCTAACCCTACCTGGAGTTTGCATTAAAAAAGTTATCAGTACCACAGCTGTTTCTTTTCTTAACATCTTATATCAAGTAAGATTTTTATATACCATACTCCATTGCTTCTGGTCTTTACTGTATGCTGACTTAGTTTGTCATTTGCATTTAACAATTATATATTTGAGCTAGACTCTTTTAGCAAGTAGTAAATACCAGACACATTTCTTTTTTTTTTTTTTTTTTTTTTTTTTTTTTCCAGAGCTGAGGACCGAACCCAGGGCCTTGCGCTTGCTAGGCAAGCGCTCTACCACTGAGCTAAATCCCCAACCCCACCAGACACATTTCTATCAGATGTTTCTAGTTATCACAACACATACTTAATCTTTCTTTGCACTATTTTATAAACTCCTTTAGTACAGATTATCAGCAATATTTTAATGAGATTGCAAATTGTTAATTTGCTCCTTCGGTAATAGCATGCTTCTATGTTGAGTAGTTGAGTACTCTTTTTATATTAACCTCTGAATCATTCATTTTTAAAAAGAATTTCAAATTCAATTGATAACATATCTGTCCACTTAAAGAATTACTATGGGGAGATTATAGTAGGAACCAGTTAAATTAATAATTAAGGGCATTAATCTATCTAAATTACTCTATAATTACTTTAGTTATTTCAATATTATATTCATTTTTAAAATTTATATTTAAGACTGCTACTTTTATTAATGTTAATCTGTACTAACTTAATTTATCTTGAATTGTGATAACATCAATTTGTCTTATATGGGCCCTTCTATGAAAGTCTATCCTTTTTTTTTTTATTTAAAGTATAGAATAGAGTTTATTCAGGGCATGGAAAGGGGAGCTGAAAGGGTGGCGGGGGTTGGGGGGAGTAGAAGCCAGCCATGAATGAGCATGTGAAGGGGGGAATGGGGAGAGAGGGTAGGAGCATGAGGGCAAGAGGGAAAACTCTATCTTTTTATACTTGTATAATACTCTAAACACCTGAGGAATTCTGCTTAGAGAATTTTTGTAAATCTATATATAAAAACATTGGCTGCTATGAATTTCTAGTGAAGTCTCTTTTCTATACTATTTATATATAGTGGTTTTACTAGCATCCTTTTGTACTTTTTTTTTTTTTTGGTATTTTTATATGGAACTACTTTACGATTCAGAGTATTCACAAGAATCTATTTCTTCTTGCAGATTACAACAGTATATTCTAGCTAACATTCTAATCATGGAGTGCAGATGGCCCGATATATCCTGTTTTAGAATCAATTCATTTTGCTAAGCTTCCCAAAGACAAAATAAACGAAATGGAGATCCTTTTAATGAAGAATACCAACTACTCCAAAAAATTTCATTTAGTACTTCTTGCCTAATAAGCGGCAAAATTTGGCAAAACAATTCACTAGAGTAGTTGCTGTCAACTCTGGCCTGCTGCTGTGCCACCATCACTACGGCCTGCTGCTGTGCCCACCGTCACAGCAGACTACTGAACAACACACAGCTGGCCTACGGAAAGGTCACAGCTCAAGATTCAAAATATGGTTTCAATTGATTGTGCACTCCATTTATACCATCATACAGATTTAAAAATGGCAACAATCAAAAGTAGAGAACAGCTACTACTTTTACCCATTGTCTTCTTCCACCAGACTCTTTTAATCTTTACCCTAGTTTAGGGAATTTAATAGAAAATCCAAAACAATGCTACGTGAATGGTAGAGTGAAAAGCTTGTTTTCCATATAAACTTTCCACATACCTCTAATCAGACAAATATATGTATAATTACACTGTCCAAAGCAGGAATTTGGCTTAGTAAGAGTGTCAAAATCGACCTATAAGAGTAAGGCTCACATACAATATGTAGGAGCATTCAAGAGTATTGAGTTTTACTCTGAATCAGAGCACAACTCTCATGCGGGATAAATTCTCTTATAATAAAATTTACTTATATCAGAAGTAGAGCTGGAGTATAATATAATAGCTAAGTGGTGAAGTGCTTGCTTAAGGTAGCATGGAAGATGCTCAAAACTCAATCCCTAGCACCTATAAGAAAGCAAACCAAAAGCTAGAAGGGAGTAAAGGAGTGGACAGTGAATTAAAGTCAAGCTGGAAACAGGCGGAACCTATTCATACTACTTTGGATGTTATGCAAAGCTGCAGTCATTCATATTACTTAGGATATGATGTGCTTGTTATTTTGTATGGTCTGCAAAGCAACCATGGTTCCTTATGTGTTTAAGAACTTATTGAATAATGTATTTTGTTTATCTGACTTTATCAAAGCCATGGAATGGCCGTATTTGATAGTTATTCTGTGAAATTATCTTCAAAGAAAACTGTCAAAGCCATGCTATAAAATACTATACTACTTAGGTTACAAATTCAGAATCAGCCTTTCTTGCTCAAGTTGTTATAGATTTTGAGGCTTTAAAACTTTTCCTAATACATCCTATTATATATTGCAAAAAATTACTGAAATCATGTTTTACTATCTATAAAGAGATAAAAGCCACTCTATAAATTTTAAAAATAAAAGTGAAATTACTATAATAGTTGTTTTTTAAAGGTTAAAGTGTTAGACAAGCATAGCAGTAGAACACCTGGCTCCTAGGCACACAGCGCTGGATTCAAGTTCCAGCAGTACAAAATCACAACAACAACAACAACAACAACAACAACAAAAGGTTTAACAAGGCAGGCCAGTGAAGCCATGCAAATTCATGTCAGATGTACTAAGTTAGTTTCAAAACTACAAAATAGGTAATTGTCCAAGAACTCATGAGAAAAAAATCCCCAAAGTTATAGGTTTCGAGAGCTTTGCAGTTACTAAAGATAACGTTCCTATAAAGTATATATAAAGAACTGACCATTAAAAATACTTCACTATTTTTCTCTACATATACTGAGCTTAAATAGCATACTATTAATGCTTGCTTCCTGAATTTTAAAATTATGATTGCAAAAAATAGCATATTTATTTCCAAAGAAACATATACTGAATGACAATGGGTAAAAAAATATATGTCTAAACCTTAAACAACTAGGAGGAAAAATTATAAAAAATACAACTGAAATAAAATGTGTTACTTTAAAAAAGGAAATTACTATACAGAGGTAAAGGGGGAAATGACTAAGAATGTAGTAAACATTTTAGTAGTTGAACATACTATCTGAATTACATAAAGGAATTTTTTGTAGCAATTTTACTACTTTTCCATGAATCTGAAAGCATTTAAATGTCAAGAGTTTGACTTGGGGAATGTTTTGCTTACTTGTTTGTTTTCAGTATTTTTTTTTCCTTAAAAAATAAGGTTGCCAAATTTCATCATTCCCCCGCCCCAACTCCAACAAAGCTGGAAAGAGGAAAAGTTAAGAGAATCATACAATAAACTGCAAGGAGTGAGGCTAGGGTTTATTTTAAGTCTCTAGTCCATGAAACTATAAAAAATGATTAATGCTTTAATATAATGATGTGTAATTAATCAATAATTATACCTTTCATATCTCTGAGACAAACAATGCTTGACAATATTTTCTCCTTCTTAAGGTTTGATATTAATCACCAAGGGTAATAATACTTTTTAAAAATTCCTACCATTGAAAAGCAAATAAACAAGTAATTTGTTAAGAAACAAGTCCTATTAAAAAGGGTTATGTCATTATCAAAGAATATTTTAGTAAACTAACCTGTTATTTTACAACAAAGATGATTACTCATAGCATCCACTAATACATACTATTAAATATATGGCTTACCTGAGAAGTCCCACTGAAACCTGGAGGTTGGCTGTATTCTGTAGAATCAATAATGCTACTGCAAAATGAAGAATACAATTTCAGTACTTAGACTATTTTAGTAACACAGAGTTGATCTAAAATGTTTCATTAATTAAACCCAACATTTATAATTATAAGTAAATATCTAATGCCAATCATTTAATCAGACATCAAAGGATCATAAACCGTTTTTCCTCACAGCTCCTCAAACATACCTATCAAGAAAGGTGACCAAATGGGACTAATCATCGTAAGGCCAGTGAGCACCACATCAGTTTATTTCCATTTACAAATAAGTTAGTAAGGTTTCAAACTTTAAGGAAAAGATGATTCCCCAATCTTGTAATGTTGGGGAAAACAGCATGCACTTGAAGGGCTACACTTAACAGACTCTGCTATGGCACTCAGTAGCCATGTGCTCTTGGACAATTACCTTACAGTCACCCAGTTTCCCCTTTACCAAATGAGGTGAATGAGGACTATCTATCTCTTGGTAAGTTTCTAGTCCCCAAATGGTGTGACAAAACCTGGTAAAAGAAACTATCAAGGAACAGAATGAATGTAAAACTCCCCTAAACTCTATACCCTTGATTGTAGTTTCCTCTGTCCTAGTAAACCTAGTCTATTTCCTACACTGTTTTTTTCATTTGGTTACAACTTCTACTTAACTCTAAGACAACCTTTAGAAACCCAAGCTAGCTTCTTATTTTCTGTATTTCATCACTATTGTTTCTCTACCATCTTAAAACAAAATAAGCATTAAAAACTACCAACAACTGGAAGTAGGGCAATTAGTACAGTTTATTAATGCCTTTAGTCCCCAGCAGTCAAAGCTGAAGCAGATTCACTATGTGTATGTGGCCAGGGTAGCCCTAAGAGGCATTTCTTTAAACAACAGCAACAATAAAAAAAAATAAAAATAAAAATGTAAAAATCCACAAAAAGAAATACAACTATTAAAACTGTAAAATATATTTCAACATAATAGTTATTCACACTCTGCCTCTATGTCCACAATAAGCACGTTTACATTACTTTCTACCCTAATAAAATCAAGCAACTGAGGATTTTAATTAAATGGTTCACTACACAAAAACTATAAATTACTCTAGCACTGAAATAGCCTAAAGGTTACGAGAGGTATTTTTAGAGTATAAATTTTTAACTGGCAAATAAATTGACTCTGAGCAGGTGATTCTTATCTAAGCAGCAGTTTTTTATGAAAAGATGGCATGGTACAGAGACGTGAAATTGAAATGTAACATTATATACAATGCTAAAATACAGTAAGCATCTAATGACAATCACCTTACTCAGACATCAAAGGACGATAAACACTGACTCTTCCTGACTCTTCAAACATGCATGTCAAGGAAGGTTCTATGTGTTCAATCACATAGCCAAAAACCACTAACATTATAAAGAACTCTTTGGGACTCTTGGTAGTAGATAAGCAATTACATAGTTCAATCAACACAAAACAAACTCAACAGACTGTAGGAACACACACACACATATAACTGTAATCATTTCTTTAAAAAGCTATGAATTTGGGGGGGTTGAGACCACCTCTGGAAACAAGGGGCTAGGGAGGAGGTATGGGATGTGGTATGGGATGAAGGGTGGACTGGAAGGGGAATAAAATCTGGAGTGTAAAAATAATAATAATAATTTTTAAAAGGCCATGAATTTGAGAGGGAGAGAGATTGTGGGAGGGGCTGGAGGAAGGGTACATGTTGGGAGCTGGAGGTTGGACATTTAAGAGAGAAATTACATAATTATATTTCAATTAAAATAAGAAATTCAAATAAATCAATGAAGTCTTGAGGTAGATTTTTTTCTGATGAAATACAATTATAGTATGCATTCTTTGGAGTCATGCATTTATTTGTGTGGGGGTGAAGGGTCACATGATATTTTCAGTTTCTTCATATAGTACTTAACAAGTGAGAAACAAGTGAAAGTCTGCATTAAAATGTTTCTGCTCCACCTGGGGATCCATCCCATATTCAATCATCAAACCCAGACACTATTGTGGATGCCAGCAAGTGCTGGCTGACAGGAGCCTGATATAGCTCTCTCCCAAGAGGCTCTGACTGTATTCTGTATTCTACTAATACATAAGTAGAGGCTCACAGCCATCCATTGGATTGAGTACAGGGTCCCCAATGAAGGAGCTAGAGAAAGGACCCAAGGAGCTGAAGGGTTTGCAGCCCCTTAGGACGAACAACAATATGAACTAACTAGTACCCTCAGAGCTCCCTGGGACTCAACCACCAACCAAAGAGTACAGATAGTGTGACTCATGGCTCCAGCTGCATATGTAGCAGAGGATGGCCTAGTCGGTCATCAATGGGAGGAGAGGCCCTTGGTCCTGTGAAGGTTCTATGCTCAAGTGTAGGGGAATGCCAGGGCCAGGAGCTGGAGAGAGTGGATTGTTGAGCAGGGGGATGGGGGAGGGAACAGGGTTTTTTTGTTGTTGTTTTCTTTTTTTTTTTCCTTTTTTTTTTTTTTTTGAGGGGAAACTGGGAAAGGAGATATCATATGACATGTAAATAAAGAAAATATCTAATAAAAAATGTTTCTTTTACTAATGTTTCCTTTAACTATTCCTACCATTTGTACAGTATTAGTAAAATTACATAGGTGTGGGGGTGAGGAGATGAGTCAGCGTGCAAAGTACCTGCTGCTATGCACATGCACCACACACAACCACAATCCCACATCCTCCAGAAAAAGGAAGTACCTACATTCTGACATTACCACTTATAAAAAAAGTTTGGACAATGTGCCATATTCCTAAGTATTCTATATTTTATAAATGAAGTATGAGAGAAATCCTTTATTTGTCTGTTCATTTCATGGATGAATTTTGGGACAAAAATGAGAATATAGCAACCTAAAATGGTACAAAATTATCAAGTATTTTACATAGATACGAATACTTATAAGTGTTTTACATAGGTACCAAACTTCAAAGAGTTAAAGAATTTGTAAGGCACTAAAATGGCCTCGGAGAAACAAGTTGCAGACCGGTGACTAGAAGAGAATTATGAAAAATGGAAGTGAGACAGTAAGACGGTGATTTCTTTTTTTTTTTTCTTTTCTTTTGGGTTTTTCGAGACAGAGTTTCTCTGTGTAGACCTAGCTGTTCTGGAACTCACTCTGTAGACCAGGCTGGCCTCAAACTCAGAAATCCGCCTGCCTATGCCTCCCAAGTGCTGGGATTAAAGGTGTATGCCACCACCGCCCAGCTAAAGGTGATTTTTAGTGTTTCTGCTGTTAAGAATGAGAAAATTATACTTAAAAAACAAAACAAAACAAAACACCACAGAACATGTAAGAAAAAATGGCTTAAATCCCATGCATCAAGGTATGTGTGGGAGGGGAAACAAACACAAATAAAATTCAGTTAGACAATAACTTTCAACATAACCTGTTTCAAGAGGCATAGACAAAACCATTTTCCATATAAAATTTTACAATAATAAGTAGCTAACATTTCAAATAGGAAATTTCACTTATTAACAGTAAAATTCTCATGGACTATAATTTGCAGATACCTCCAAACATACTATAACTATTTTCTTGTTTATTTATTTTCTCTTGGAGATTAAAATTTAATACACATAGCAAAAAAAGTACCCAAAATAATGTGACTTTACTGTCAACTGCAGCAGCAGCAGCAGCAACTAACATCTACTGAGCTCCATGTGTCATACATTACCCTCCTGACTTCAGTGTGCTGTCATAGCTCAGCAGTCAGCTTAGGATTATTACCCTATGTGTAAAATGAGAAACTAAGGATACACACTAAACTTGCACAGAGATAGAATATGAAATCTCTACTACAATTCTAAAATCTCTACAAAAACAGTTGCCAAAATGATGTGTCTTTAGAAGAATCACTGCTTGATCATTTTGAATGCAAAATTTCTACTTACTTAAGTTCTAAATGGTTTAAGCTCAGCTCTTGGGGTGATTTGCACAACCCTCTTTGCAGTCTTCAAAGTAAGAATACTGGGATTAGGATATCAATTGTGCACTGTGATACTAGAAGATTTTATTATGTTGACTACATTTTTAATCTAGAAAATGGATTAAATAAAATAACCCAAGTGAATTATAAAACACTTCCCAATACATGGCTCTAACATCGATATCCAACTTCTGAGGATAGAGTCCTCCTCTATGCCAAGACAGATCAGATTTTAACAAATTACATTTAAAATATTATAAAGCAATTAGCGACTTCCTTTTCTAACCTGCAGAAGATGAGGAAGTGCTCAGTTCTATAATACATATGCTGAGCAGGGAACCAAGTATTTATACTCTCTTTTAAATTATCTGTTAGCCCATAATAATCCTGAAGCTGAAAAAGTTTTTTAGGGTAGTTTCCTTTGGGAGAAACTCAGGGCTGGTAGCTGAAAATTTTCTGACAGATTGAGCAGGTCTCAGTGTACCACTTTACTTCCTTTTTAAGGTAAACAATTTTGCTTGGTAGAATTTCAAAAACAGAAAAGGATACATTCAAAGAAACAAACAGAAGAGGATACATCAAAAGAAACAAAGGCAGAAAAGGACACACTGAAAGGCACAGAGCTAAGGATCAGCCTCCAATAGTCAACAGAACTAGTCAATGTTTCAGTTCCTTACAGACGGTGCTGCACTTGGCTACTTTATATCTACAGCCCCCTTCCAAAGAGTTGGAGATTACTATTTATTTTTAATTCACAGAAAACAATCTTGTTAGATGATATACTTACTATAAACTTTTAAGGTTATAAATCAATTATAAGTCATTAGAAAAAGTATTCCAAACAATAAGGAAATACTCAAAACTAAGGTGATTATGAGAATAAAGTAAATGATGGTGCTTGAGTAAGAGATAAAACTGTAGAAATAGCAAGAGAAATTTTCTTTCATGAACCAGTTTTACTGCGTGTGGTTTTATTTTCCTAGATATTTCCATTCCTAATTTACAAGGATCAAAATCTTCACTAATCAAAGAGAAGAGGTACTTTGTATGACTCTCTAATCTGAAAGGGCAAGAAGCTATCATAATCTGCTCTGATCATAGTATAGACACTCTGGTATTTAATTTTCAGTTCACAACCACCAGCTTGTTTCTTCTGAAGAGACTTTTGTAGCTCTCTAGAGCCTAGAAACTTGAGATTTGAAACACTTAAAAGACATAATAAACTATAAAATAATTTGTAACTTCTAAAGTTCAACACATACCAGTACATTCTGGTATTTTCAAGGTATTGACTAAAATGTATTCTTAATTAGATGTTTAAGGAATGTACTACATTGTTAAGATTATCTTAGTCTACCTAACTATTATCATAAAAAGACTTAAAATTTAACCACATTTACAAAATGAGTTTTGTTTTTGTTTTTTTAAACTCTTTTAGGCTAAACATCAAAAGATATTATACTTCTATATCAAAAGAAACTTATGGCTGAGCAACAAAAGATTTAATATATTAAAAGAGCAAAACTTAAAATAACCAAGTTATTCTTGATTTCATGCTGTCAATTTACATGGCATTAGGTAGAATTCATAAAGGGCAGTGATTTCAGATTTTTAGTATCTCATTTAGGCCTACTATGTTTTTAAAAAAAATTACACATGTACATGTGGATAATATCCTGTTATACTAATTTTGAAATTCACATAACTATTCTTGAAATCTTAGAGCCGGGCAGTAGTGGCACACGCTTTGATTCTAGCACTTGGGAGGCAGAGGCTGGCAGATTTCTGAGTTCAAGGCTGGCCTGGTCTACAGAGTGAGTTCCATGACAGCCAGGGCTACATAGAGAAACCCTGTCTCAAAAAAACAAAAAACAAAAAAAGAAATCTTGGTAGAAGTACCTATAAGCTAAATCACTTGAATATATTTGACTTTGTCATACTAACATTTACAAATGTATCTTTCCTATTATACTGGTGTTTTATTTGAAAAATCCAGTTTCCTTTACACTCCTAGCACACTTTGGCTACCTCTAAAGACAGTAAACACAGTCAAGCCAAGTGGGCTGGTGGCAGTGGGAAATGAGCATTCATCTTCCTATGACATTTTACCTTTAGAATAAAACAGTGTGTTAACACTGCTGACAGCCATTCTTAGTACAAGTGGTAAACCTAATTTTATATAATGCATGGCATAAAATAGAAGGAAGAGTTTACTTTCTGGCCTTTAAGTGTCTAGCAGACAGTCACAGGAATTCACAGATTAAGCACAGGAACCTTGAGAAAAGACAAGATGTCCCTGATATGCTCTTTCCCTTTATATGACAGTGTAGCATTAGTATGCCTAAAAAAGGGACAGTGTTGTTTCTCTCTTATAGACACTTTATAGTTTTCATGTGACTAAGGCAATTTCAACATCTATTTATGTTAGGGCAAAAAAAAAAAAAAATCCTAGGCAGATGCTGAGTTTCCTCTGTAGGAGTTTTTGGGAATGCAACAATATCTGTTCCGCTTCATTAAAAGGGGTAACAGCATATCCTGGATTATATTTTAAACTCTGGGGTCTTCTCTTAATTGCACCATAGTTTCCTGGCATCACTCTCATTTTCAAGGATGAGTAGAGACAGGGTCTCTTCAAAACATGACATCATTGACCCTGTGCTGGTCTGAATAAAAATGGTCCATATAGGATCATATAGTTGAATACTTAGTCACCAAAGAACAGAATTCTTTGATAGGACTAGAAGAAATAATATATATTATTAGGAGACATGGCCTTATTAAAAAAAGTGTGTTACTGGGGCCGGAGAGATGGCTTAGCAGTTAAGAGCACTGACTGCTCTTCCAAAGGACCTGAGTTCAAATCCCAGCAACCACATGGTGGCTCACAACCATCAGTAATGAGATCTGATGCCCTATTCTGGAGTGTCTGAAGACAGCTACAGTATACTTATATACAAAAAATAAATAACTCTTAAGAAGAGAAAGGAAAAGAAAGTATGTTACTAAGAGTAGGCTTTGTGTGAAAAAGCATTTACCAGGCTCTGTCTCTAACTGGATAAGACTGTAGCTCTCACATGGGTGCAAGAGAGATGCTGCTCTACTTTCTGCCTGTCCCTACCCTCTCACCCCATCACAAGATCAGAAAAGCTGTCCTTGCCCTTTGCGGGCTGCAGCACTTGGGAGAGTGGGCCATGTACAGTAGAGCAGACCTGAGTAGCAAAGTGCTGGTGAGCTGGAGGCATGAGGACATGAGAGCAGCAGAGCTGTCCCTGCCCCTTGCCAGCTGCAGCACTGGGTGAGCTAAGGCAGTAGTGCTGGAGAGCTTGCACTGGTGGGGTGGGTGACTGTGCAGGAAGCTGGCAGGCTGTCCGACTCAGCTATTACCTAGGCCAGATCCAGGACTCTGAGTTGGCCCACCTCATCATCTACCCATCTATGAACTACTGGCTTGTATGAAGGGGCCAATACTGCAAAGCTAAAGCTGCAGGGTCTCCATGATTCAGGGCAACAACAGGATATCTGAGAGAAGTGCTAGTAAGGATCCAGTGTGGCAGAAGCCAGGGGCTACGAACCACAAAACTCAATGACTCCTCGCAATGAACATTTTGAAAGTAAAGATGTGTGGACAAAGAGATATACTGTGGGACACACTGAAGTTTCCACAACGAAATTTTTCTTTCTTTTGGGAGGAAAAGTTGCAAGGGTGGAGGGCCAGGGAGATGAGTGGGATTCTGGGGTAGAATCACAAAGAATTGAGAAAAGATTTAAAAAATAAAAATAAAAATGTAGCTCTCAGCTACTTCTCCAGCACCATGTCTGCCAGCATGTGCCTGCTGCCATGCTCCCTGCCATAATGACAACAGACTAAGCCTCTGAAACTGTAAGCCAGCCTTCAATTAAATACTTTCCTTTCTAAGAGATGCCACGGTCAGTGTTTCTTCACAGCAATAGAACACCAACTAATATTAAAATTGATCCATTCTTTCTATTCTTCAAACACATGGAACTTACCAATGAAGTTAGCTTTCTATAATCTGAACGTGTTCTATTTTATGTATATGAGTAAACTGTCGCTGTCTTCAGACACACCAGAAGAGGGCATTGGACCCATTACAGATGGTTGTGAGCCACCATGTGGTTGCTGGGAACTGAACTCAGGCCCTTGGAAGAGCAGTCAGTGCTCTGAACTGCTGAGCCATCTCATCTCTCCAGTCAATCTGAAAGTATTCTAAACTTGGTCCATAAGTGCTGTTTTCCATGTTTTTTTAGTAACTTCTCTAGTTTCTATCTATCCACCCATCAGAACTTGATTCACAGTAATCAAACTTTACATGATCAGAGTCCATCAGGAGACTAGATTTAGGTGATAGTATACAGATAATAGAGATGTCAGTCTATTTAATACCTTAATTCAAATTAAAATTTAATTTGTATGTTGACAAAAAGATTCAGAAAGATAAGAAAAATACACAGACTTTTTTTTTTTTTTTTTTTTTTTTGGTTTTCCGAGACAGGGTTTTCTCTGTGTAGCCCTGGCTGTCCTGGAACTCACTCTGTAGACCAGGCTGGCTGGTCTCGAACTCAGAAAACCCCTGCCTCTGCCTCCCAAGTGCTGGGATTAAAGGTATGCGCCACCACAGCCCAAATACACAGACTTTTAGGTTCTTGAACTACTAGACAGGACTAAAGGACATTAAATTATATTCACATTATCCTCATGTAAACAAAAAGTAGTTATGTTTTAGAGAATACAAGCTCCCTAAGATGGAAAAGTGACATAACAATTCTGTATGTAGTATTGAACCTGAAGACACTCTAAAACTGGTTTTATCTTGTGTTTACTTAAACAGCAAAGATCAATATCCAGGTCTAAAGAAGTTTATAATTAGAAACATAGAATTACAAGGAAAACCTGCTATAACAGATTTTAAAGAACAGACTTTAAAGAAAAGGCCATATATGACGGAACAAGCCTGGAATTCCAATGCTTAGGAACCTGAGACAGGAGACTTGCTGGGAGGAAAAGGTCACCCTGGGTTAGACAGTACCAGCTAAGCTTCAGAGTGCTACATACAATAAAACCTTTAAGCCCAGCAGTGGTGGCGCACGCCTTTAATCCTAGCACTTGGGAGGCAGAGGCAAGTGGATTTCTGAGTTCGTGGCCAGCCTGGTCTACAGAGTGAGTTCCAGGACAGCCAAGGCTACACAGAGAAACCCTGTCTCGAAAAACCAAAGGGGGAAAAAAAAAAACCTTTAAGCCATGGTCCCTTCAAAGCAAGTGTGATGGTTTATATTAAAACTGTAACAGTGGAGTAAGAAAAAGAAAGCAGAATTTAGCACTTTGGATGGATGCTTAAGAAGTATCTGCTTGTATTGAACATCCTAAAATAACCATTTTAAAATTAGGAAGAAATGTGACAGAATACAACTGGGCTACTTAATGCAGTTATTTCATCCTTATAATCATTCCTGACACTGCTAAAATGTGGGGTCAGCTGCTCAATACATGGACATGTAGCAAACATTTCTCAAAGTTGTCCTCAAAAGTGACTGGCATTAATTTGTATTGATATTTAAGTGCATATAGTAAATGATCTGCATTTCTATTGTTAAAAAATAATATACAACTTTATATAAAAGAAACAATATTTAGATACCTTTACCCATTCCTCCATCTGAACACACTTTAAAAACTTCAACACTGAATATTTGAGATACTTTCAAACTAATCTGTAATCTTAGATATTACATGTTACAAATAATGTGTATATATTTTGTAAAGTATTGTGCTTATCATCCCACCTCCAGACCTGATTTTCAGTCTTTGGGAGCTCTATCATATAAGATAAATTATACTAGAATATAAGGATTCAAAATCCTGTTTTTCAAACAGGGGTCTAGCCTGTCAACCAACAAGGACTGAAATAATGACTCTTCACAACTCCAGATTTTGGAATTTTAATACACCATGACAACGTTAATAGCAAAAATCAAAAAGCACTTTATAAGGCCAGGAAGACAGCGGCTCAAGAAAAAGAGTTCGTTCAGGTATAAGGATGAGTTTGAATTCCCAGAATCCACATAAAAAGCCATATATGGCCACATACACCTGTGTTCCCAGTAACTGGAAAGCTGCAGAAAAATGATGGCACACTCCAGACTCAGTGAAGATGTGACTCAAAAGAATTAGGTCGAGCCGGGCAGTGGTGGCACACGCCTTTAAACCCAGCACTTGGGAGGCAGAGGCAGGTGGATTTCTGAGTTCGAGGCCAGCCTGGTCTACAGAGTGAGTTCCAGGACAGCCAGAGCTATACAGAGAAACCCTGTCTTGAAAAACTAAAAAGAAAAAAAAAAGTGACAAGTGATTTGAGCATGACACCTGTGATGGTTTGTATATGCTTGGGCCAGGGAGTGGCCTTGTTGGAGTATGGGTGTCACTGTGGGAGTGGGCTTTAATAACCTCAATCCTAGCTGCTTAGAAGTCAATCTTTTCCTACCAGCCTTCAGATAAGAATGTAGAACTCTCAGCTCCTCCTGCACCATGCCTGCCTGAACACAGTCATGCTCCCACCTTGATGATAATGGACTGAACCTCTGAACCTGCAAACCATCCCCAATTAAATGTTGTCTTTATAAGTGTTGCCTTGGTCATGGTGTCTGTTCACAGAAGTAAAACCCTAACTAAGACAGCACCTAATATCCTGCTCTTACCTCTATGCATGGCACTCTCAGCTGTGCACATATATCTACATCACATACATACACACACACACATATTTTATAAAAATTCTGAAATAACTATAAATAATATACATTGTCATCTCAGAGCAGAGTTTTAATACATTAAAATTTTTGGAGTCAAAATTCTACTCATTCTGTACTTTAAGCAAAATGATTAATTTACTAAGACAAATTATTTCCCATCCCAAGACAGCATAATTATGGGAACAGAGTCTGGAGTTTTGCCATATTCATAACTATATCATAGTGTCTTCACTGTGTTTTATGCCTAGCTGATAAAATCCAAATCTGGGATAAATGACTTAAAGTAAACTCTTCAATTATTCTAGAGAAAGAAAATTAAAGCTTTAAGAACAATTTTAATAACTTGTACTTTTAATACCTATCAATGTTATTAATGATGAATAATAAACAGGTAATGAAAAAATATTCTCTACCCTCATTTACAATTCAGTGTCTTCTCATGCCTATGACATTAATTCAACCTCCTTCCAAGGCATAAGGTAAAGTAATTCATCTCTAGTGCTCGCTATTAAAAGCACCTGGTCAGTCTTTAATCTCTATCCAAGTAACCAGTAAACAACATTAAAATACAGCAAGTGAATGTGTTAGATTCCCAAGCCCACTCTAACTGAGATTCTTGTTCATGGGTTGCCCCTTCATTCTGTTTCCTTGTTGCTTTGTTTTGGACATTTTGTTTTGTTTGGTGAGACACAGGGTCTCACCACGCAGACCTCCATGACTGACTCTGAGCACAGAGACACATCTACCTCTGCCTCTTCAGCAGTGGGAATAAAGATGTGTGTCACCAGGCCTAGTTAATGCTAATTACTACCTTCCCCACTGTCACCAACAAAATCATAACCCAGCTCTAACTCTTATTTCATAAGTTTTCTAACTTTTCTTCCTGCTTCCAATGCTTTCTGCTAAACTAAGTGACATGAAATTGGGAATAGATTACCAGTTTATTATTGAAATGTTTGTAATAATGAACAATTTCTCCATATTCAGTCACAACAAACAAACAAACAAAACCAAACAAAAAAACCTCAAAGAACAACAACAAAAAAACCCCAGCCCTGTTATCAAGAACACCAAACATAAGAAAGTGAGTGATGGGCTTAAAGATAACAGATCTCATCTTTAGGATTGTTTTTTAAAAGAATTAAGAAACAGGTGAATTACTAGCTTAGCTGGCTGTTGTTTGTATTTGAACATTTTAAGCATAAAATGTCAAAGTCCAAAATTTAGATAGCACTTACTTAATGAAATAAATTTGATAGCTAAAAGTATCACATTTGTTTCTTGTAGTAAATAGTCAAATAAAGCTATTTCTAAAAATCTAAGGAGATGATTGGGGTAAGAGATATATAATTATTCTACACATAACATAATCCCTGCAGTAATGATGGCAGGATTTAATAATTTATAGGATGAAGTTTAATTATTTTTGATTTTTGGAAGCAAGGTCTCATGTAACTTAGGTTGGCCTTAAGCTGGTTTTGTAACCAAGGATGATTCTGAACCCCTAATCCTCAAGCTTCCATCTCCCAAGCTAGGAGGAATACAAGGTTAGGCATGGTAGCGTGTGTTCAAAATTCCACTTGCTTTCAATGCTGAGATGAAAGGACTGTGAGTCTGAAACTAGTCTGGGCAATGTAGGAAGGCCTTAGCCCCTCTATGCACCAGCACACTCACCCACACCACCAAGAAAAAGGCTATACAAGCTTTAGAGGTACACACCTTGTACAACTAGTACGCTAGCACTTGGGAAGCAAGCTGAACTGTAGCAGAAAGATTGTAAATTCAAGGCCAGTCCAGGACAGATAATGAGAAAGAAAAAGACAGACAGACAAAGAGCAAACTAGAAAGGCTTAAACTAGCATGTCTTTCTAATGCTTTCATTTTTAAAGCTGAGAAAAGTAACCAACCACCAAAATTATAGTGAGTTGGAATAAAAAAGATTTAAATTTTTATTTCATTATCATTTCAAGACAGGGTCTTTGCCTGGAACTTGCTATGTAGACAGACTTGTCTCAGACTCAGAGAGATCATCCTGCATTTGCCTCTTGAGTGTTGAAATTTTAAAGACGTGCTAATACCAAGGTTTTTTATCTTATTTTTCTTAATATTACCGTTTATGTTTCCATATTTTGATTTAAGATCTGACATTAATTTAAAAGACATCAAAAAATTCAAACTTTTAATCCATGTGTAAATTTAAAACACTGCAGCATCTACTCACTAAGTTAACACAAAGGATCAAAAAAAAAAAAAAAAAGGCTCTTTGCATCTATTTCTCAGTGTGTCACATCAGTCTTCATTAACAAGGTTCCTGAGAACTACAGCACCATAAACACCTAATACAAAATCCCAAGCAATTACTGCTGTAAAGCTTTGTACCTGTGTGATGGAGAAGGAGCTTCAAACTGAGGCACTGTGCTATCTTCACTGACGGGAGAGTACAAGCCACTCATTTCCTGAAATTGTAATTATATGAGTTATTGTACATATTCCAAACATCAGATGTATAAATCAAACAGGCATATGGCATTATATTGTTGTAGCCACAGCATTTTATCAGTCCCTTTTTGACTTCAAAAGAAAACTTCTCAAGGATTCCTTTCAGTAGAGTACAAAAATAAAGTTAATCTGAAATTAAGAAGGAAGTCTTGCCTAGTGTTAAAAAACTAATTCCCAATAAATACTGTTCTAACTAAAGAAAGCATCAAATGAAGAAAAGGCCAAAAGGAAGTATATCAAAGAAGACACACTGTATTTTTTACACAGTGAGCTATTCATACAAGTGATGATCTATTAGAGGACATTAGGATAAATAAGATGAGATGGTGACTGGACTACAACAGTCAAATCTCCAAATTAATTGTCAAAAACTGGGAATTTGTCTGTCACTCTCTAGGAGTAATCTACAAGTAATAAAAAAAAGTAGCGTTCTTGAATAAAATACTGACTTTGTCTAACAATGACATAAATTCTAATTTTTACTCATTAATCTAAAGGGGCTAATCAAACATGATCATATAAATTATGCCTCTGAATCTTACGACTGGTCTTTTTATGTGGAATGTTCTCATTAATGGAAAAATAGCAAATTTGAAAATGCAATAATACACAAAATCAGGTAAAATTACTTCGGCCTTAGCTCAAAAATAGCCAAACAGGTAATATAAATATAATAAATTAGTAATATTATAAGGGATACTGAGTTCCTATTAAATACTATACTATTCATTATCCTTTGCTTTTTTTTTTATGTCAGCAAAAGAAAATCACATGTATAAATACTAAGCACACTAAATTCAAATTTAGCCAGATGTAGTGGTCTCATCTCATAATGGCCTATGAATCTCCAAATGAATTTCTGTAAGTAATCTGGATTTTATTATGAAGTTCAGCAACAGTACAAATGTCTTTATATCATTTTCAATTAATATTAGCATACATTAATATATACAGTAGATTGAAAAAAATAAATTTAATAAAAGATGAAATGATGAATCATTTTAAGGGAATAATGAAGGATTAGTAGTAAATTATTTAAATTAATTGGATTACAAAAAGAAAATTAGGCCAAATTTTGTTCCATTTAATCAAAAATTACTGCAATAAACGTCAATATAAATTTAGATTACAATTTATCTTGAAAAAAGCATTCAAACTTTTAGTCTCCCTGCACAACTGAACTGTTAATTAAAAATAAAGTAAAACTATGAAAAATGTGAGAATTTCTTGATTTCTTACTTCCACTCTTTTAATATCCTCTTCCAGAACACTTAGTTCCTTCTGGATCTGTTCCAACTGCTGTAGATTAAAGAAAAGGAGAGAAGAAAACATTCTAATCTAAACCACATTGTCAACACCATGGAAAAAATTAACCTTACATTTGGCTTAAGGAAAAAAAAAGAAAAAAAATAGGCCTACTAAACTGACCCTTAATGGCAAAAGAAGACTGAAAGAGAAGAAAATTGTAGAAGTAAATGCAAATGTTGACATTCAAATGTAGATAATACTTTTGATGGGAACAGACTGATTTTAAAATATAATGAACAATGCCAATAAAGTGACTTAAAAATATAAGATATACAAAAAGTTTTCATATCTCATTTAATTTAAAAAAGAGTCACACATTCTAACCCACTTCAGTACTCTGACAGTGGCTGAAATCAACTCCAAAGCAACTATGGATTATGCACTGTAATAGTTACATATCATGATTTTTAAAAACATTTAAGTATCTTGGCTTTTCATAATGTTCCCATTGCATCACAGCTATTTTCATGTCAATAAAATGTAAGCATTTCAATCATAGGATAATATTCAATTATATATTGAAACATTTCTTTCTTACCAGAGATTTAAGATGTTAACAACTATCATAAGCCTAGGACATACAAGTGTATCAAATATTACAATTTTCCTTGTATTATAAGGTTATTTTATTTTTTATTAAGAGATGAGTAATGTTGGGGATTGGTCTGGTGCTGCATATAGAAATGCTAAATTCTGAATGCCAAGGTCTGGTTGCAGATTCTCATGTACACCAGCCTCTGTTGTATAAATCTTGCTCCCCCAATGTAAAGCTATTGGTTAAATAAAAGTGGCTAAAGCCAATTACTGGGGTGAATACAGATAGATAGATTTTCAGCTACTAGGCGGAGAGTCCTAATAGGGACCACAAGGTGAGAAAGAAGAAGAACGAGAGAGACAGAAAGAGAAGGAGAAAGAAGACAGGAGAACAGGAGACCTCCATTAGACGTAATGGACCAGGAACACTTAGCTGAGAGAAATGTCTCCCCACCCTCCAGGACAGACTGATGGAGCAGAAATAACCTAGGCAAGACTCAAACAGCTAGTATTCAGGGAGCTCAGCTGGGAATTCACCAGTCTATCATACAGAAAAATAGATTAGGGGTAATTCACCCAGTAATTGTGCTAAAGCTGATTTAAAAATCCACAGGATTCTGCTTCGACTATTGGGGAACTAGACAGATTATAATAACAACTAATAGAGTTATTAAATACTATTTACAGGTTAAAATAGAAATTATTTAACAGAA
This sequence comes from Mastomys coucha, assembly GCF_008632895.1. Taxonomy (NCBI): domain Eukaryota; kingdom Metazoa; phylum Chordata; class Mammalia; order Rodentia; family Muridae; genus Mastomys; species Mastomys coucha. The sequence continues at coordinate 56,524,438 of NW_022196891.1, read as the reverse complement.
ATAGCTATAAAAATTTCATTATACACTAACCTGCTTTCCAGAAACTCTATACTACCCCAAGCAATCATAACTGGCTGTTTTACTTTAAAATAATATATACTAAATATATACTAAGCAATTTTAAAATATAAAACAGTAACAAATAATTGTGTAATACTGATTGCCAGATTTGAAGCAAATCCTATGTCTATAAGAAAATGAGGCACAGAAAGGCTAGGTATTTTGTTCAAGACCTTTCAATTGGTGTGCAGAAAAGCTGGAATGAGAGCCAAAGCAGACTTCTTGCTCTGAGAAACAACCTATCAACCACTCTAACACCACCTCAAGAAATAGGACCTTAGGATTTAATTCTCTAATTCCAGGTACAAGAGAGCATTTAAAGGTTTGTTAGCATTGGTATTGTCTACAACAGCAAAATAAGCACCGTGAAGGCTATCTAACTGATAAACTTATTAATCCAAATATTTATTATCGCCTTAGTACTTTTCTTAGGCATGGAGAACAGTGCAATGGAGGTAATGTTTGTTCAAACACAGGATCTAAGTGAAATCAGATCTTAAGTCAAAGATGCAGTCTTAAAGTACTTACAGAATTTTACAATAGGTAAAGACAATAAAGACAAATACTAAGGCCATGAGGAAAAGAAATAATAAAAAGAATCCATGGTAATGAATGTAACACCCAACATCAATTTAATCAGAAACAATGAACCAAAGAGTGGACCTTAGAAAAGCTAACATTGTAGAGGCAGGGAAAGTAAGACACTTAGTAACAGAAAGAAGAAAAAAAAGCCAAATTTAGTCACCAAATCAAACAGAAGTCCAAAACTGTTTTAGAAATAAGTAAGTCAGCTGGGCGGTGGTGGCTCACGCCTTTAATCCCAGCACTTGGGAGGCAGAGGCAGGCGGATTTCTGAGTTCGAGGCCAGCCTGGTCTACAGAGTGAGTTCCAGGACAGCCAGGGCTACACAGAGAAACCCTGTCTCAAAAATACAAAAAAAAAAAAGAAGTAAGTAAGTTTCTGAAGGTGAACATGCTATCACGTAAGTAAAAACCAGGCAAACTTGAGTGATAAAATTCAATCAAATTTGACTGAATACAATTGTGTAATTTGAAGCTACTAAAATTAATTTATTGAATGATTATTCCTAAGACATAAGTAGCAAGCACTCTCTGAACAGTGTTAAAAAAAAATCAATGAAAATATATTTAAACATTTTTTAAAAAAGTCTCAGAATCATAAAAACCAAGTTTGAAAGTGAACACTTCTCTATTACTGACAGTTTTTATAACAGGTAAGAAGCTTTTGTGCTTACTTCTTGAACTTTTACTACTGGTTTGATAATGTGAATATATGTGAATATTAAGCTCATTATGTGAATTCAACTTTATAGCAATATCACTTAGAATAAAAATATACATAAGTCATCTAAAATAAACAAAAGAATAATCTATTGGACTCAGAAAAAGCTGATAATCAAAAGAAAATAGCACAGCTCAATGTATACTAACTCTAAAAAAGAAACTACCAAGAGCAAAATACTTAACCAAAGTATAAGGAAACACTTACTGTTCCACAAATAAGACACATACTTAATAACTAATGACAGGCTTGATATTAAGTCATCATTCAGCATTCCCAGAGGAGTTATTTAAAAAAGCAAACAAACAAACAAAAGAATAAATAAAGAAGTAAATGAACAAATAGGGAAAACAAGACAGGTTATTTAAAAGCAAATGTAAATGAAAGGCAATACACACTATAAAGTAAGGTGAGACACAAACTGTTAGGGCCAGAGAGGAAGCTCAGTGATTGACTGCAATGTTCAGATTCCTAGAACCTACTTAAATGAAAGGCACACATGGCAGATTTGCTACAATCCCAGCATGGAGGAGGTAGATCCAGGGAGAATCCCCTGAGCAAGCTGGCTAGGGAACTGATTTTGTGACCTCAGTTTCATGTCAGAGACCCTACCCCAATATATAACATAGAGAACAACTGAAGACACCTAACACCATCATCTGACTCCTAATATGTACAAACACACACACACACACACACACACACACACACACGAACTTACATACTAGTGTGTACATGCATATTCATAAAGAAAGACAAATTACTATAAATTTAGTGCAATCACTGGGGATCGGGGGAGGAAGAAAGAAACGAATTCAAATAGGCAAGTACAGGCCAATAATCCCAATATTTGGGAGACAGAAGCTAGGAGAATCAGGAGGTTAAGGTCAACCTTGGCTTGTTGAAGGCCAACTTGAACTACGTAAAATCTACAGGTTAAAAACAACTTACTTCTCCCCGCAAAAAAAAAGTACAGATAAATCAAAAGAGGAATTTTGAAATTTATGGTCAAGAAAGCATATGGAGAAAACTATATTAAGGACTATGAGACGGTTCAGTCAGGAAAAGCACTTAACAAAAATGCTCAGCTCTATTTCTGGACCCACAGTGGAAGGAGAGACAGCCCTGGACAGCCTTCTGAACTTCACACCCATGAAAGCGCTCGTGTGATAGCCGGCAACGCACAACTGGAATAGGAAGTAGTGGGGTTTTGTTTTGTTTTGTGTTGGTTTGGTTTGGTTTTTGGTTTTTTGAGACAGGGTTTCTCTATGTAGCCCTGGCTGTCCTCGAACTCAGAAATCTACCTGCCTCTGCCTCCCAAGTGCTGGGATTAAAGGTGTGCATTAATAAGCAAAAAATTCAAAAAGGATTAACACAAACCAACAGGTAAAAGGCATATATACCTGGTAGTTTTTAGTAGATCTACCTTAGGTCTAAACAACAAAGACAAAGTGTATTTTTAAAAACTGCATGCTATAGGTGTGGTGGCCCATGATTACAAGCCAGCACTGAGGAAGCTGAGGCAGCTGAGCTAACCTGCTTAGCCTACTTGACAAGTTCTAGGTCATCTGATATGCAATTGTCATCTGACTTCCAGACAGAGGCACAAATGTGCACCTGCATGCACACAAAAGCAGTGTGCTATATGTATATACAGTCAGTGATAAAATCACCTCAAACACAGTGCTTCAGAAATCAATAGAGCAGAATCACAAAGACACAGTAGAGAAGTAAACTACACACATTTCCAAGTTTACACTGCACTATACTTGCTATTTCAGAATTCACAATCTACCAGATAGTAAATATTTATGTAAAGAAATTAAATCATTTTCAAGGAACATACCTAGCAAAGAAGGCAAAAAAAAAAAAAATCTATAATGAAAAGCTATGAAATACTGAAGAAGAAAACTGAATGAAATACTAGAAGGTATAAACATCTCTCACATTCAAGGAACAGCAAAATTAGTATTGTAAACATGGTAGCATCACTAAACAAAATTCAGATTCAATGTAAGAGCTAATAAAATTCTAATGATACTTCCACAGAAATAAAGAACAAAACCTAAAATTCCAAATAGCTAATGCAATCCTGACCTAAAAGAACAAGCTAGGGATATCATAATACATATTTCAAATTAATAATAGTGCCACAATGAAGAAAACAAAATGTTTATCACACAAAACTAAGCAAGACTAGAACAGAGGACCCAAAAATAATTCATGTAACTACATCCACAGAATCCAACAATGGCACCAAAACACATCTTAGGGGAAAACAGACTGGCTAGCAAATGATGTTACGAAACTGCGTATCTGCATATAAAAGAATTAAGTAAATTTCCACCATTTACCCAGGATTTAAAAAAAAAAAAAAAAAAAGAGGAAAAACAAAATCAAGTTCAAATGGACCAAATACCTAACTGTAAGGAGAAAACATAGGAAACAAAGAAACAGGACCAACAAGAACTGTCTGGCGCTCCAACAGCAAGAAATCAACAAGCAAAACTGAAACAAGTTAAAAAGATTCTGTACAAAATAAGGTGTGCCTGAGGTGCAGAAAGGTAAGCAGCAGCCGGGAGGGCTCAGTAGCAGATCTCCTGCCTAGAACGCATAACCCAAGTTTAATCTGCAGTACCAAAACAGTCTCTGAGCGGAAGTAAGGGAAAGTAATAAAGGAGTTATCCCAAGCAGAGACGACCACAGCACATCACCTATATGATGAGATGTTACAATAAAATCTATCATAGTGCAAATAATATATGCAATTATAGTATAGAGTACAAACCTGAGATCCCAGTAATGTAAAGGCTGGGGCAGAAAGATTGAGAATTCAAGGCCGGCCTGAGCTATGTAGTTAGCTTGAGGCTAGCCAAAGGCTACACAGCAAGACCTTCTCTCAAAAAAGAATTAAAATGAAAAATTAAAAAATAAAAATCACAATACGCCCAGGATCAGAGGTGAGGAGGACACAACATCTGTCCCAACACCAGGAGTAACTAGGACCAGTGGGACCAGGCACACAGGAACTCCTCCAGCCCAGTGGCTCAGATTCCCTCCGGTCTTTCTGGGCTGGTGCCCTGAGCAGACCTTAAGCACCAACTCTGCAGCCAGTCCCAAAACACCCAGAAGAAGCTCCACTCTCAGGTACTCTAACAAGCCCAGGGTCACAGGATCCAAGAATCACAGGATCACAGAGACAGCTTAATTCTGAGGAGTTCTGACACCACCAGGATGACAGGAACGACAGGCTCCAGTCAGATTTAGCAAGGGCAGATAACACCAGAGATAACCAGGTGGTTCGGAGCAAGCGTAAGAATATAAGCAACACAAACCAAGGTTACTTGACATCATCAGAACCCAATACTCCCACCATAGCAAGTCCTGGACCCACCATCACACCGGAAAAGCAAGATTCATATCTAAAATCACTTCTCATGATGATGATACAGGACTTAAAGAACTACAGGAAAACACAATCAAACAGGTGAAGGAAATGAGCAAAACCATCCAGAATCTAAAAATGGAAATAGAAACAATAAAGAAATCAGAAAGAGAAACAACCCTGGAGATAGAAAACGTAGGAAAGAAATCAGGAGCCAATAGATGCAAGCATCACCAACAGAATACAAGAGATAGAAGAGAGAATCTCAGGGGCAGAAGACACCATAGAAAACATTGATTGACACAACAGTCTCCTAACCCAGAACATACAGGAAATCCAGGATGCAATGAGAAGACCAAACCTAAGAGTAATAGGTATAGAAGAGAGTAAAGACTCCCAAGGTAATGGGCCAGTAAATATCTTCAACAAAATTATAGAAGAAAACTTCCAGAGGCAGGATCTCTGAGTTTGAGGTCAGCCTGGTCTACAGAGTGAGTTCCAGGACAGCCAGGGATACAGAGAGAAACCCTGTCTCAAAACAAAAAGAAAAAGAAAAAGAGAAGACAAAAAAAACCTTCCCTAACCTAAAGAAAGAGATGCCCATGAACATACAAGAAGCCTACAGAACTCCAAATAGACTGGACCAGAAAAGAAATTCCTCCTGTCACATAATAATAAAAACACTAAATGCACTAAACAAAGAAAGAATTTTAAAAGCAGTAAGGGGAAAAGGTCAAGAAACATATAAAGCAGGCCTATCAGAATTACGCCAGACTTCTCACCAGAGACTATGAAAGCTAGAAGATCCTGGGCAGATGTCATACAGACCCTAAGAGAACACAAATGCCAGCTCAGGCTACTATACCCAGCAAAACTCTCAATTACCATAGATGAAGAAAACAAGATATTCCATGACAAAACGAAATTTACACAATATCTTCCCACAAATCCAGCCCTATAAAGAGTAATAGATGGAAAACATCAACATAAGGAGCAAAACTACACCCTTGAAGAAGCAAGAAAGTAATCTTTCAACAAATCCACACAACCTAATTCCACCTCTTACAACAAAAACAACAGGAAGTAACAATTACTTTTTCTTAATATCTTAATATGAAAATTAATATTACCAATATATCCTAATCAATTGAAATCCACAAGTATGAGGAATTAGAAATTTGTTGACTGTCATCCAGTGGTCTCTCTAATTTGGTAATTGGAGAAATAGGTCCAATATTGTACAGTCCATATACACTTTCAGCTTGTTTGTTCAGCTTGACAGTGTCTTGCTTGGTACAACATAATGGTATTGAAACCTTGGTTCTCCTATCTCAGCCTCTCTATTAGTAGTATTGTTTATTTCATGTTTTTACACTATAATGTGGTTTTCAGAACAGCTTACATATTTCAAAAGTATTTATATAACCCAAAAGAAACATAGACAATTAAATTGGGAGGTGGCTTGTAAGAGAACAACAAAGAGATTGAATGCTTTGCTTGATGTTTATTAACTACTGTATCATGTTTGAAGAAGAGGACTTTATGAGTTACTCTGTCTCTGAGATGAATGCTTCTCCAAATTATCATAGCCAATGAACCAGATTCTTACCCTCACCTAATGTCTGTGCCACCCTCCAAGCAGAACCATTGTTCATTGAAACAGTTGGTGAATGACTTTATGGATAGACCATTTCTTAAATGAATGTAACTTGTTCTCTGTGGGCTGAGAATAAAGTCACTCACTTAAGGCCAATAGCTTTGACCATAGCAGGAGGTCTGTATCCAAAAATCGTGCCTACAATTCATTACTTGATGCAGCAGAACTGTCAACTCTCAGCTTAGCTACGATGGAAGCAAAATCCTTTGGTGAGGTAGGGTCATTGAAGTACAACCTTATTACAATGGAATTCAATGTCTAAAAATTGTTCTTATTTTGGGCTTGTACCACAGTAAGAGCCAAGACTTTAAACTCTACTAAATATAAAACAGACAAACAAACAAACAAAAAGACTTTATGTATTTATGTTCATTTAAAAAAATACTGGCAGTGATGTATTATTTTAAAATACACAGTTAATATGTTTGGAGTTATTTAAAATTTATATTGAGAAAAACATGTATTTTCAGTATTGCTGGAGAAAAGCATCTACATAAGAGTATTAAATTGTTGTTTTATATCAAACAACTTTTATAATATTTTTATTGTTATATTTTATAAATTTTAAAGAATATGACAAGAAAGATATTGTAGGTATTAAAGTGGGGGGTCTCTGGAAGGAGTTGGAGTACAAAAGGGAAACAAGCATGTGATTTAATTTTATTTACTTAAAATACGTTTTTAAATGTTAACAAATTCAGATAAATTAAAATCATGTAATTTTTCTCATCATAATGCAATAAAAGTTAAAAAATAAATAAATAAATAAAAGTCACAGTGTTTTGTTATGGTAAATGAAACCAGCAAATGACTATAGGAAAAAATGAAATCCATCTTCATAATCAACGTTTTTATCTAATTAATCAACTGTTTAAAACAGTTCCATATAAAGTGCAGTTCAAAACCATTTGATGTAGCTAAAACAAAAAGAAGAAAGTATGACCATAACCCCTGCATGCCAGTCTACATACAAAGCACATCCAGAGCAGTACATAAGAAACAAACAAAAAGCCAAGTAGCAAGGGAGTGATAATAAAGAACAGAAAAGTAAACAGAAAACAGAACACAGGATAAAAAGCCAAAAGTTAATTCTTAGAACAAAATTTATAAAACTGATATATCCCTGTAAAGAACTGGTCAAGAATAAAAAATAAAAAAAACAACTATACTAGTATAGAGATAGTATCAGAAAAAAAAGAGGTCACCAAGTTTTGACAATAAAAAAATTAAAACAAACTTCCACGAAAAGCTCCTGGTAGACAATTTCTCAGAAAAGTATAACATAAGCATCCAACAAAAGTCTGAATCAGCATGTAACTATTTAACTGGATCAATAATCTAAAATCTTTTGAAAACAAATCATAGTATATGGTTTTTCTAGCTAGATTTCTAAATATTCAAAAAAAGGCATATAACATAGATGTACAAATTCTGACCCACAAACAAAAGAAAACCAGAAGAATGTATATTTCCCAAGTCATTTGTCAAAGTTCACAATCTTAACAGCACTGCACAAGATCTGTGTAAGAAAAACACAACTTCACTTTCACCCATGAACATAGACACAAAAATATTTTCACAAACTAGGCATGGTGGCCCACACCTTTATTCCTAACACGAGAAAGGCAAATCCAGGCAGATCTCTATGAGTCTAAGGCCAGCTGGTATACAAAGTGAGTTCCAGGCCAGCCATGGCTACACAGAGAAACTCTGTCTCAAATAGGAAAAAAATAGAAAAAAGAGAAAAATTTTAAATAAAGCACTAACAATCAAAACCACATATGAGAGTACACACAATTACTTGGTGTGCTTTACACAAAGGGCTGATTTCAAGTAAAGAGATAAACTACCCTGGTTGGATCTCCTAGAATAAAAAACATTCTAGAAAAGACAACCCTGGGACAATCTTGATGGCTGGTCACTACAGCTCCTGACTTTCTGATGTTAAATCTAAGTTATTTATCCATATTAAAAGAAGGAAAAGGATAAATTCTATGACTACCTCAGATATACAAAACTCCTAAAGTATACTCAATCCCACTCGTAACTCAGGAAAAGAAAATCCACTTACTCAAGGGGAATAGAAATGTATTTCCTTGAATGATTAAAAACAAAACAAAAACCCTAAAAAACAAAAACAACAACAACAACAAAACCCTACAGAAAACTCCATACCTAATGGTGACACGTCGAATGATTTCACTTTGAGATCAGCATCAAGACTAGGATGCCCAGCTACCACCACTTCTATTCATCACTGTACCGGATGTCCTAGCCAGCAGAGTAAGACAAGAAAAATAAATAAAAGATATAAGGATCATAGAGAAAGACATTGAATTGTTATTGCAGATTATGATGTGTACATAGAAAACAAAAAGAATCTACAAATTAGAATTAATGAAAGTCTAACAAGGTTGCTGGTGATTAAAAAATATGTAAGTCAGATGAATTTCTATGTATCAGCAACAATAAAAAAACAAAATTAAAGACATAGATATCACCACCTATATTAGCACTGAAATCATAAAATCTAAACAGAATGTGGAAGACTGATAGCTTTTGAAAGTATCAAAAATTTTAAAAGTTTGTAAATGTTCATGGGTTCAAAGCCACAATGCTGTAAGGATATATTTCCAATTTTCTATTGAAGTCAATGTAATCCCAATAATAATTTCAGCAGGCTTAACATGGAAATGTATTAGCTGATTCAAACATGTACAAGAAAATGCAAAGAGCCATAATAATCAAAAGTTTCTTGAAGAAAAGCAGTCACTTTAGGTTCTAGTGTATAATGTGGTACTTCCCAGAGGATAGACAAATAGAGCATGGGAGCAGAAGAGAGAGCCCAGGGGCATGTACATGTATACATGGATGCTTAATGAATGATGGTGCAAAATCCAGAGGAAATTCCCATAGGGGAAAGGATGGGCTTGAATAAAGAATGTTCAGATGGCTGGGGATCCATGTAAAAAGATCTCTAAATGTCACATTATACATAAAAACCTCCAAGTAAAGCAGAGTCCCAAATGTGAAAAATAACAAAGCAAAGCTTCAAAAAACAGACAGTACAGGAAATGTTCATGACCACAGGGAAAGATTCTTCACCTAGCACAAAAGACACTGTAAGAAAAATAATTTGAATAATTTTAAGTTAGAAGCTTCTATCAAACAGCTCAAATAAGACAACAGAAAATAGTATTCCAAGTAACAGAGAACATGATCTTTGTGTAAGATTAATATGACAAAGAATATATATCAAAATAACTTAAGCCACAAAAAATGGAAAAGCTACAATGTCTTATGTAATCAGTACTTCAGACACACATACAAGGTAATCCACAGAGCCAGTGAACATAATACCAAAGTGCTCAATCTGTTAGCCATCAAGGAAATGCCCAAATTCAAATCCCAAAGAGATGGCAATGCATACTTGAAAGAAATGTTTCTAGTTTCTCAACTAGGCAATGTCACTGACAATTTCTGGCAAAATGCACTACAAACATCCATACAGGCCTGCAGAAGGACTATGCAATCCAAGGAGTACTGCTCAGTAAAACATTACAGTATTCTGTTTGTACTGTAAAGAAACCCCATGACTTACTGATTCCATCCCCACATATATATCACAAAAGTAAATATTCTAATATACACATATGGCAATATTAACATTACTTATGTACAGTCCCAACTAAAAACAACTCGAATGTCCACCAGCGATTATGTTTATGGAAATAGTATTTACTTAATTCAATGACCACTGAAACAGAATCAGTTAATGTCCTACTTGGTTTTATTGTCAACCTGACAGAAGCTAGAATCATTTGGGGAGAGGGTCTCTCAACTGAGAAAACTTCCCCATGAGACTTGCCTGTAGAAGCATTTTCTTGATTAATGATTGATGTGGCAGGCTCACAGCAGGTGGTGCTACCCCTGAGCAAGTGGTCCTGAGTCTTAGTAACAAAAAACAACCCCACCCCCACCCCCCAAAAAAACCCAAAAAACAAAAAGCAAACAAAAACCAGGCTGAGAAAACCATGAGGAACAAGCCACTAAGTGCGCTCTTCCACAGCCTCTGCTTCACTTCCTGCCATGACTTCCCTCAGTGCTGGAAGGCAACTTGACAACTTGCTAGCTGAAATAAACCCTCTCCTCCCCTAGCTGCTTTTAGTTATCCTGTTTTTTATCACAGCAGTAGAAACCAATAAGACAGTCAACTAGTCACGGATATCCATATAACCTTAACACTGAGCCACAGAAAGGAGGAGCTGACTGCACACTGTACAAGCACATTTATATAAAGCTCAAAACTAGAGATCTACAAATACTTTAGCAGCAACACATTCAAGAAAGTTACAACCATAAATATCAGCATGTTAGCAAGCAGGCAAGTAAGAAAGAAATCTGAAAGAGTACAGGCAAGCAGCTTCTGGAATCCCAGTAGCTCTTTGCTGTATAATCAAAAAAGTTATATACATGTTATTCTATTCTAAAGCATAACCTTAACTGATACAATCTTCTATGTTTTATTTCACATAAAATTGCTAAAATTAACTCATTCAAATTCCAACTGAAATAAACTAATAAAGAAGTTCTGGAATTAGCCAGTCTATTTCAAAAATAAATCAAGTAAAATACTAAGCAGTAATTCAAATACTGGTACAGATTTGAATGGATACAACTGCTTTTACCTGGAACTCAAATTTCTACCATTCTAACTATGAAGAAAAGCTAAAACATTCATCTAAGTAGTTATTAAATGCTATTGATAGGTAGACTCTAATTTTGCCACTAAAGAGCCTCTCCTCTTAGTAGTCATGTGAATTCCCTATAAAGTTTAGAACAGGGGTATGGTAAAGTGTTAAATGTTAAAATGGGGTGCCAGACCTGTGAGATGGCTCAAGAGGTAAAGGTGCAGATTATCAAGTCTAATGATCGAGTTTACCTTTGGGACACACATGGTAACTCGGAACATAGTTTCTCAAGTTGCCTTCTGACCTGTGTATGCCACCCCTTCCTAACCCAACCCCACAAAGTAAATAAAAATATATTAGTTTTTTAGACTTAAATAAATTAGCTCCTTGGTTACTTGTAATAATTAAAATTAAAATAACCAAACTCAATCATTTGTGGACACGTACTAACAAATATTTATGTACCGCTCACTACAGGCTCCAATATCCAGAAATACTTTAAATTAATAATAGTTTTTAAAATTAAACTATCTACACAAAATATATAGCACAAGAGGAAGTCAGTCAGAAGGCTATTAAGACTCACTTTAAGTCAAGCAAAAAAAGCCCCAGTACAATCCCCAAGAAGCTTAATGACAAAAACACAAAAGCAGTACACAATGCTATATGACTCAATGAAGTACCAAAGGAAGGTTACTACAAAATATTGGCTACCAGAGAAAGGACCTAAAAAACCACAAGGAAGAAGAGTTACTGTAGGGAGACGATTCTCCTTTCAACTTATCACTCCAAGTTTTATACTTTAAGACAGTTTTTTGTTCAAAATTATTTGTAGACAAATATTCCTAGACTAAATAGAACTGCTCCAAGGAAGAGGACATACTCATTTTCTGACTGATATAATAAAAAACAGTGTCTCTCTACAGAAAAAAAGACTAGCCAGATTTAGATCTCTTGAGCTTAATTTGTAACACAAATCCACTGGATGTTCCAAACTAAGCAGACCCATCTCCACACTGCCCTGGGAGGGGTTGGAGAGTCAGGGTAGATTCAGGCAATGAGGGAGCTGATGCAGCCAATGAAGTCTTTAGTCTCAACCCACTAGACTCAGGACTTTAATCGAGGTGGGGCTAAAAGTAAGGTAAAATTATCAACCCTTTCTGTTTTTTTATCACTATAAAAACTTTTAACTGTTATACTTAAAAGGACACTGGAAAAGAAGAACTCAGTAACTAATGAAAACCACATATTTACATATATAGAAAATTACCAGATATTTCACTTAACTCACATATATCCTAATATGGCTGGTTATTCATTTTATTGATTCATTTATTCATTTATTATCAAGGACTTTACAACATACCAAATAACATTTGCAAAAGCTATAAGTAAGTCTAAGTCAAAAAGAAACACGTAAGATGACTGTAACATAATTTCATGCATTCTGTTTAATGAGTAAGGTTAGTAAGAAATATGAAATTTTATCTGCTCTATAAAGAATTTCCAACAGGAGTTAGTAAGAAATATGAAATTTTATCTGCTCTATAAAGAATTTCCAACAGGAGGCAGAAGGTTCACAGTGTAAGTACACACTGCATCTAAAAAAATCCATGCATGATATATTTTCAGTCTTGTTACTCCGTATGATCCAAGGACTAAGGGCCTCTACATCATCTGGGACTTGCTAGAAATACATACAGTTGGGGTCCAAGACTCCCTTTAATAAAAACAAAACAAAACAAACAAACAAACAAACAAACTGCATTTTAACTAATCCTAAGGTGACTCCATAAGCTCAATCATTACCTTAAGTACTATGTAGGCTGGAGAGGTGGCAGGAAGAACTCTTGTCCCTCTTGCAGGGGACCTGGATTCAGTTTCCAGCACCCACATGGTGGCTCACAACATCTGTAAATTCAGTTCCAATGAGACCCATCCCCCTCTTATGACCTTTAGCACCAGGTACACTTGTCATACATTATGCAGGCAAACACTCATACACATAAAATAAAAACTTGTATTATCTTTAAAAAAGCACTACTCTATACAATAATTTAAGCAAATAAATAACTGACCATTACCTGCTCTCCCATCAAAACCACCAAGACACAAGTGAATCTAAATATGTAATAAAGATAGTGTTTCTGTCAATAAGCATACAAAATAAAATTCCACAAGTTAGGGCAGGGAAGTAAAGTCACAAATCATGCCAAGAGTATTTAACCATTCACACTATCATATTCCAAATTTTAACAAAGAGGTTAGTAAGATAAATAAACAGAAGAAAATTTGAAAATATGTAGTTTTATCACAATAAAACAGTCATTTTTATCTTTAAGTTAACAGTCTAGAACATAGTATACAGTAGATTACATATTTTTATAATTTGATTAAATAAACAAAATTTGAATAATTAAAAGCACCTTTTTAGACAGCTCCTACAAGAGATTTGAAAAACTCAGATTTCAGTTACTTTCTATATGTTGCCAAGAGCAGAGAATTATCTTCACAAATTATTTATGTATGTGAAAGAGCTGAAGAAATGTGTGTATTAAATTAGAACATTCTGGTTATATATTAGTGAATACAAAATTGTCTTTTAGATATCCTGCATGACTTAAGATATTGCAAATAGGTTTTAATTATTCTTTCCACATGCATCCCCCCACCCCAGGAACAGCTGCAACTTCTTTAAGTTTTATTTACATTTCCTGGTTTTGAGAAAAATTCTTCTATTTTCAACCCTGTATTGCTTTGAGATGAAACATTACGGTGAGCTGGCAGTCCTTGAGATTGGGATTCACGGGGCCTTAAATTGTATATGGCAGACAAGTACTCTACCACTAACAATTAAAGTAAGATCCACTGAAAACTGTGTAGTCTAGCTCCAAAAAAATATCTTGAAAATACTAAATTGAGACGGGCATGTTGGCATACACCTCTAATTCCAGCACTTAGGACACTAAGACAAGCAGATCTCTATGGATCCTAGTCTAGCTGAGGTATAATTGCAGGCATGCCAGGCCTTCATAGTAAGACTTAGCCTAAAACCCACACCAAATTACAAAAACAAACAAACAAAAACAAAAAACACAAAAACCTACTACAAAAGAACAAGAAATTAAAGCTTAAGAAAACACCAAATTAAATGTTATTAAATTAAAATACCTAAGCATGTTTTAGTCTGAAGTGCTTACATACAATAGAGAAAAAAAGGAAACTAAACATCAACATGAAATAACATACCTCTCTCTTATTTCTTCTGGCAACCTTGAGGAACTCCATAAGGATCTGTAGCTGAGCTGCATGTGATTCCTAGAAGAGAAATTTTAATTTTCCTTAACAAATACAAGTTCAAAATTTTCATTACCAACTGTATAACCAGTATTAGCAATAAATCCACTTATGTTACTGTAGTACTTCGATGTTTCCCATCTGCTAGTTAGTTGCAATTTCAAAAA
>NW_022196891.1:56486786-56509503 GCF_008632895.1 Mastomys coucha | reverse complement strand
AAAAAAAAAAACAAAAAACAAAACAAAAAAACTTATTTGCTAAGGTAAGTATTAATAAATGGAAAGAAGTGTTCGCCTTTCTCACAAGACTGGTCCTGTTAACATTCAAAAGCCAGGGGGAGAAGACTCCGGAGCCTCTCCTGTCAGAAGAAGCTCTCAGAATAAAGCAGCTACCCTTGAAAATTCTCTTAAGCAATCGTTATTTGGGATTGGGTGAAATAATTCCTTTGATATGAAACTACCCTCTATTTGGAGTAAACCCCAAATTGGCAACTGAAATGAAGATTTTATTGATATGTGATCAGTATGAACATGACATTTGGTGGATATCCTAAAATCCATATAATGAATTAAGGAATTGCAGATGAGTAGAATAATTATATGTCAAGACTTAAAAGGAGAATAATGAGAGACAGTTTATAAACAAATACAATTCTAATATAGGTTTGAAAGGGAAAATAAAGATTAACAAAATCTTCATTTATCTTATTGTACAACAGAATTATCTGAAGCACTATTAAAACACACATTTGGTCAGGTCTAAAATTTCTGATATACTATTTTACAAAGTTCCCAGAAAAGAAGGCTCACTGTAAAACACTGCCTTCTGGACAAGACACAGCTGCTGCAGCACAAACTCATAACAACAGTGGTTTCTTGTACTGACCTGCCAACAGATGGAGCCAACCAGCACTTACCACTCCTTTAGGGAGATAGAGGATGTCAATGGGAGACTGTTGGCATAGTAAATTCCCTTGCTCAAATAAATTCTCCCTCAGTTCTGTGCTCCTATTTAAATGCCGTTGATCCCTCCCAACATACACAAAAAGGCATTCAAGCAAGAAGGGAATTACTAGGAAGGTGGGGTTTGGTGGCAGAGGGAAGAGATAAAGAGGATAATGGGATAGAAAATGATTAAAGTATGTTATATATGTATATATGTTCAAAATTATATATATTTTTAAAAAGACCAAAACAAAACAAAAACAAAAAGGTAGTAGATTATATTTAACAAAGACCTAAATAATAAAAATGAGTTCAGTTTGTGCTACAGGAGGGAGAAGTGAAATCTAATTTTCTCCTAAGGCAGAGAAGGAAGTTTCAGCTAAGTAGGAAGGGAGCATTGATTCCACTTGTTTCTTTATCACTGTTTCTAATCACTCTGTGTGTGTGTGTGTGTGTGTGTGTGTGTGAACACCCGTCAGTCTTCTCCCCAGCCCTGTACTAAACTTGACACCTGATACTCCTAATCCCAGAGCCTCTGCCCCACAATACATAAGGTAAACTTCCTTACACCACTGTCAGCCCAGTGCACAGTTTTGTCAAATTTAAAAATCTTTTATCTTTTATTCACTTGCTTTAGGGCCTACAAAATAGGGGCTGGAGAGCCTTTTCATGTGTGTTTGACTAATAATCAACTACTAATAATAAACAATACTACTACTACAACTACTAATAATAAACTACAATTATAAACTAGTTATTAACAATGGCCTACTATTCCCAAAACTTTCTAGGTATTTTTTATTAAAACAAAGAATGTTTTAAGTTTAGGCACCACTTACTGCTTCCAGTTGTTTCTTCTTCTGCACTAATAATTCCAACATGAGGTTTACATTGGCTAAATCAAGGTTATCTTGATCAGTTCCTAGTAGATCTTGAAATATCTGCCACCTATGCCCATTCTAAAATTAAAAAGAAACATGGTAACTTAACAAGACAACTTTAGATTCTAAAACAAAAATTTAGGAACTATTTTCTAATACACCAAAAGTAAAATTACATTCACATTCTAACTTACTTCTCCCCAATTACTACAGGTACAATTTAAATATTATTGCTACTTTGAATAAATTTAGATAACAAGTATAAAAGGTACACAGAAGACAAATACTAAGTTGACATTTCTAAGTGTTATGAAAGAAAACAAAATTATTTTCAGCCTTGTAGTTAGTAAAATATTAATTTAAGCTCACTTGTCTCAATAGTTTGGGACTAATCCTTTTAATTGAGAAACTTTGAGCAGTTTATTCACAATACCTTGACATATGACCCTTCAAATGTTAGATATAAGTAAACCATGGTGACACCACCAAATCCTGTAAATGATGGTTAGTCTGACAAACTATTACAGACAATGCACTTAAGAAAGTTATTACTTAAACTCCCTTTACAAAAAGTCTATTCTTTACAAGATATTAATATCTATTATTGAAATAAAAACATTAAAATTAATGAATTAAAATTAATTCAGTAGAAATAGGAATAAGAAGGGCTAAAAATATTGCTTATTTCATAGGGTATTTCTCTACTATATATATAAACCCCTTGGTTCAATCTCCAGCATTGTAAAACAAACAAACAAATATAGAAATAGTAATAAGAGCTGAAACATACGGTGCTACTCACTGAGTGGTCCAATTTGAACCTCTTTTCCTCAAATCTTTGCTTCTGTTTGAGAATGAGTTCATTCACTGAAAACAAAAGTAAAAAGCACACAAAATTTGTATTTTTGTTAAATTTACTTATCTTCTAATTGTTCTGCTCAGAGAGATTTTTATCTTAACTTTACAGAGTCCCAAATTTAAAGAAGTATAAAGGAGAAATCAGTAGCTTTCTGTTCTATTTTGAATTAGGAATCACTTTTTATACTTATTACTACTAAACTCGTATTACTACAGGAGATACTTTATAATATATACCCTCTTTTATAAGTTACTCAATAAAGATAATTTTGCACCATGTGAAAACATTTGAGTGCCTTCTAAAAGACAAGATTTGAAGACTTTTGCTGCTTTGTTGCAACTTTTCCATAGATACTTGAAGAATGATAATTACACAAATCCATCTTATCCTTCTTAGTAATATGATAATTTTTCTAAATCTCAGACATCATGTAACTTTCAGAGATGCCAAATCTCTTCTCAACCATGGTGTGAGTAATAGAAGCCAAACTAGTCAGTCTGTTCTTCACCAGTAATATTTATCAAGCAAAGAAGTCGCATGGTTTGTTTTCAGTCTGCAACAAGTTCTTACTACGTACCAAGTCTGACTTGGACTCCTGATGCTCCTGCCGCTCCAGATTATAGAAATGCCATGTACAGCCCTGAAACAGTCTTAACCAATGAGAGATGTGCTGTCTTTCAGACGTAGGTAAAAATTTATCTCCCTGTCTCCAGAATAAGATGATTTCTGGACTTTCTTAAAGCCATTTTGAAGTTCTACGGTAGCTATGCAAAGGACGAAGGTGTATACTCATAAGAGAAAGAATTTTAACATAGTTAATAAAGTGCTGAATTAGCTCTAGAAATTCTCCTGAAATGAGTACAATTTAAATAATGTTTAAGGCACTTTACTTGCATTTGGGGATGTTTTGATTTGTTGTTTGTTCTTACAGCCAGTGTGCTAGAAATCACTACTAGGATACAGAACTTACTTGGGAGACAAATGGAACAAGATAGAGATGGTATGCATATGAAATACCAAATATTATCCACTCTACAAATAAATCAAGATTGATACCAAAGAAACCTTAGGTTTGATGCTTCAGAAATTAATGAAATGACTCACAGCTCAAATAAATCCAATAAGCATGAAAAATATATATGATATAGTAGTTGTAATATAATGGAATAATAATCAATACTATCACTGATACAAACTTACAAATACACAGGCCATATGAAGGCCAAGTAAGGATGGAACCAAAAAAAGTATGTGACCAACTCACAAATATAAGAAGATAGTTTTGTGAAGGTTAATAGGGTTAAATGTTAAGAGTAGAAATATTAATACATCAGTCTGATTCTAAAAAGTAGAAAACAACAAAATTATTACAATCTACAAAAAGAGAGAGAATTTGAAATAACACATGAAGAATGAACAAGTAAAAAGAAACCACAGTTGGGGTACCAGGGCAGCTAAGTGGTTAGAAGACTGGTGTCAGGGACAGAAGACCAGCTTCAGTCCCCAGCACCCACACAGCAACTCACACACACCAATGCTTTGTCTAGTCTTCTTGGCACCAGGCACAATTAATACACATAAATGTATAGAAACACAATAGTCATATGCATGTAATAAAAATAAACCAGTCTTTTTAAAAGAGTAAGACAGGATTTAACATTTCCATTACATTAATTAGCATGTGAATAAGAACTGTGATTTAAATAGTTACATTATTGCATAATTAAAGTCTCACAGGCCATTGTATTTGATAGATTCTTTCCAACACTATTACATCAAGTTTTAAAGGTTGCAAATTGCAAAATAGTAATAGAAAATGAAGGTTAAAATGAAAAAATGTTAATTGGTATGAAGTATTATAGCCTACAATATTATAGAAATATTATACTCCAAAGGGGAAAAAAAGCCAGGTACGGTGTTACAGGTTTATAGCCAAACATTTGAAAAGCTGGCATGGTAAGATTACAACTTGAAAGACTTAGTTTTATACTTTCAAATGAGAATTAAAGCAGAAATATCTTCAAATGAAAAGTTAACCACTTGGCATGAGACTTCTAAGACTTTCATATTCAGATTTTCACATCTCTAATCTGGGTAGGCAAATCAGTTCTCAGAAAAAGACTAGGATAAAAGGTTAGAATCTTTATTTACCCTTTACACAACCTGTTTGTGTCTCAGTGTTGCCATCTGAAGAATAAGCATAATACTAGTATAAGACTAACAAAAAATAAAGCCATATCCATAATGCACATAATGGAGTGCCTAACAGGAGGTCTAACTGACTAAATATGTTTATGGGACAGAGACAGACAAATGGGAAGAGAGGTGAGGAGTAGAGAGAGGGAGTGTGTGAAAGAGTGGGAAGGAAGAGGAGGGGACAGACAGACAGACATATACCATAGAGCCTCCCTATGCATCCCATGCTTAAACTGAATTAAAAATCCCTCTATATCATCTTCTGAAGTGTTGGCAGATTACAGGTGTTCAACACGAAGCCAGATCTAAACATAGATACTAAAGTTTGCAAATAAGAGACTGATTTACAACAATCCTAAGAAAACTTGAATTATAAATGTTGCAAACAGAAACACATACAAACAGGTTGGAGATGAAAGTGGGGATAATCTAAAGACTAGGCCCTGAAAATGGGGTAGTCTTAGAAGACCTGGGAGAGAAAAAACAAACTGAGTATACTAAGGGAGTTTAGGTTTTGTCAGAATTTCCTCCCTTTTCAAGTCTGAGTAATATTCTATATTGTATTTTATCCAGTTAGCCGTCCACAGCTGATCTCCTGGCTCCTATGAATAATACTGTGAATGTGTATATACAAATACTTATGCAGAATTCTTCTTGGTGTCTACTTACATGAAATTATTGAATCATGAAAACTGGTTTGTTTTCAGAAAACACCAGTTTTCTACTACAAACACTATACACACATCTTTGCAATCCTTCCTAGTAGCCACTTTAATGAGTATATAATCTGTACATTTTGAGTTCCCTTTTCCATATTCTTTTGGCTGTTGTTTTACCTTTACTAATTTACAACAAAGGCTATCTTAAAGGCCAGAGATAAAGAACCAGGTGTAGATGTACAACAGGAGAAGATATGTAGGAAGGACGTGAGCTGCCGACTCTCCAGGCATGCATGTCACTCTTCCAGTACCTCCACAGGCTCAGCAACATGCTCTCTGCTCCAGACATCACTCTGGGTTCTTATAGAGGCTTCATTAAGTTTCAGGGACTGACTAAATCAGTGGCATTGGCCATTAACTCACCTTTCAGTTCCTCTCATCTCCCCTTTGATGAAAGTAGATTGGAAGTTACCAGAGTAGTTAATGTCCTGAGCAACAGGAAGCTCCCAGGCTCAGACACCTCATTTTATTTGCTTATCACTGGAAGGGCATTCTACTTGGAACTAGTCATCATGAATTATTTATATGTTTTATTGGCATATAAGATTAGTCTTAGTATTTCTGTTGTGCTTTTCTTTTGGTTTGTTTTTCAAGATAGGGTTTCTCTGTGTAGCCCTGGCTGTCCTGGAACTCACTATGTAGACCAGGCTGGCCTTGAACTCAGAAGTCAGCCTGCCTCTGCCTCCCAAGTGCTGAGATTAAAGGCATGTGCCACCACCACCCGGCTCTGTTGTGCTTTAATACTCATTACTACTTAATTTGTACTGAAGTTGGGTCTGTAATTTTATTTTAAGACATTCAGTATATAAATAATTACTTATTTTGAGACAGGGTCTGCCTAGACCACGCACTGGATCTTTTGCATTAGCCTACCCAGTGCTGGTTATGAACACATGCCACTATATCCAACTTAAAACATTAATTGTTAAATTTACAACTAGCACCTGATTACATTAATTCCAAGTTTCTATCATTTTTATACTTAAAATTATACTCCAATTCTTACATTTCCATATCAAAACCTGTGTTTATACCCTCCTCTTCCTATTATTGGGAACCTTTCCAGTTTGTATACTCTACATCCACCTCATTCAAGGATCTCTATACTTGATCTTCCCCTTCTATCAGAAAACACTGACCAAGAACATGTTCTCCCTCTCATCAAACATTTCCTTTGTTACTTCTCACTGTTACATTGTCAGTAGAAGCACAGAAACATGCACTACTACATGCAGAGACAGAAACTTGTCCTAAAACTCTGACAACTCCTTGAAACCTTACATTCTGTCCAAATGTGTACAAAATTCTAAGAGTTTGATTTTATGGAACTGAAATACAACAAGAAATGGTACTAACCATGTATAGAGTCTATGCCATAGCCCAAGAAGATGAAAGCACCCTGGTGAGCAACAGAGAAAAACGTGCTTACTTCTGAGCTGGGATTCTGAATAAGCTATTATTAGCATATATTTTGTGGAAAGAATATAATAAAAATAATTTCAAAGACTCACCCAAGAAATTAGGATAGAGATGGTCAATATTGTCCACAACATAATTACACTTGGGACATCTATTATTGTCCTCCAAACTCTGATGAATACACTTGTAGCTATTAGCATGGGGGGAAAAAACACAAACTTAATTAAAATGACAAAAACAAACCTGTCACAAAATACTGTCTATTAGTGCTCTCACTTTCAACATAACTAATATAACATTTATTTCCACTTCTATCTTTGTAAAACAAACAAAATACATAAAGCATTTCTTGATGGAATAATTTATAAAGCTGAACATGTAATATAAAATGTGAACGGGGACTAAGTTTTAGGTTATGTAATTTATATTATACACAAGGAAAGCAAATGCCTATGGTGTAGTTCAGCAAACTACTCATATTCTTAGAGTACTGACATCCTTAGTTCACACGGAGAGTTCAAACAAGCTAAAAATACTGTTCTATCTAGATACTCAAGCAAAGACAAAAATCTAGTCAAGCATGAGAAAAGCATCTCTGTTAGTAACAAAAAACTGATTCAAAATTATGTGCTAATGTTTACTAAGAATAGAAAAATAAAGTAGTGTTAAAATCCAGAAGACATAATCTTACATAGCTGAAGGATATGCAACCAATACAACGTTCGTAAAAGGTAAATGTAGGAAAAACCTTAAGTTCTTATATTCCCTTTAAAATAGCAACTTTTATTTGTAGAGATATATCATCTAGAATTACAAATGCTATCCAATGCACAATTAGCTAACCATCACAATAGCATAAGAAAAGCAACCTAAATTACACATACAAATTGACCAAATCTGCAATTATCAATTCAATGGAATGGTATACTGGCAATAAAAATCACATTTTACGTGTATATATGTCATGTATTTATGTATAAATTATTATAAAATATAGTTTACAAGTAATATATATTTCATATATATTACAGGGAATGTCTTTTCTTATATTTTTGTGGTGTATTGCTTTTTAACAATTGCTTATTTCATCAGTACTATGTGTGTGTAATAGTGGGAGGCATATGCCTTTCAAAGGACAACTTTGTGAAGTAGGTTCTTTCCTTCCACCTTTACATGGTTTCTAGAGATCAAAACTCAGTTTGATAGATTTGTATAGCAAGCTTCTTTACAATAATAGACCTTTTATAACTGTATATTACCTTGCCTAAATAGGTAAGTTAAAAAAAGAAAGAAATGCATACACACACACACACATACACACACACACACTTAACTATTGTTCAACCTTATCAGAAAAAAATACCAAATTGACAGAAAAAAAATCATTCTTATTAATATACATGTATATTTTAAATAAGCTAAAAACACATTTATAGTGGTAACATTATTTCTGTCTATAGGTGAGACATTTCTTTGTAGATTTTTTTAACTTGTTTCTATAGTAAGTGTATACGTTACTCTGACAGTCAGAAAAAAAGTAATTTCTAAGAAATTAGAAAGGTACTTATAAAAATCATTTCTAAAAAGAAAGCATACCTTTTCCCCCTTCCAGATTATAACGTATTTACTTCACCTTTATAAACTGACACTGATTTTTATCTTGCTACCCTCCATCCATCAGGTTTGACTGTTCTACTTCTCTACTACCTTCATTTCACATTTGTTACTTTCAAGACATGCAAAATCAGGAACTTTGGCAAAGCACAGAGACCTAAAGTTGAAGTAATTGTCTGTCCATACTCCCAAACTCCAGTACCTACTAAACAAATAATGTGAAGAGTACTGCAGCAAAACTATCATCACTCCTGCAACAACAGCAGCAAGACTATGAGTGCCATGTTACCACAAGATATGCTCCAAATCTGACTAGATGCTTCCTACACGGAAATATCAACACAGAAAATAAAATTAAGCATTTTTGCTTTCATTTCTACTAAAAAAGATCCATGATGAGATATACAAATACAACAGATGAAGAATCAATGTGGAAAGTCTTAGGAAAAAAGGAGATGAATGATTATTATCAGGAAATAAACATGAGAAGAGTTCAGCATTTACCAAAACATCAAATAAAACCAGTTATGAAGGAGGACTCAGGGTAGATCCAAAGATGTAGAGAGGTTGACAGACAAGAGAGTATTTTAGATTTTAACAAAAAGTTTATAACTGGTCAAAGCACTAAAACAAAAAGTACATTTTTCAATAGTCAGCCACAAGAAAAAAAAAAATCTTTAATCCCTTCCCCTCCAAACTTAGGGAACAAGGAAGAGAACAGAGATGGGAAAGGTACTGTGAAATGCTGTGTTTAGACATGATCTAACTTTTGTACAGCAGTAGGGGCTACCTACACAAACCTTCAAGACTAGGCCCATTAACAAACCATCACATATGGGGGAGGGACTCATAAGTTTCTAACTTTTTCCATGTCCTGTCGGCAATTACGGGTTGCCAGGGTGTAAGGCACAGATCATATTCCTGTGTTGCAGCCTCTGGTAAGTAAGTAACTACCTGCCTGTGTTCATGCAGTCATCCCTTATTAAATGTAGTAGGGCCACAAAACAAACTAACAAACAGATAAAGAGGTGAGCCTGGGGAAAAGACTAGAAGGAATGCAGAGGGGTGGTAGGACCAGAAGGGAGACAAAAGGAGAGTGTAATCATACTACATACATGTTGGAATTTTCAAATAACCAAAATAACAAAAAGAGACAAACAAAGCATGAGGAGGGGGATCATTTGGTAGAGAGAGAGAGTGGAAGCAAAGAGAGAAGAGTGGACAATGGGAAGGGTACTATGACTAAAGGATATTATATAAGCATGAATTGTGAAAGGATAAATAAGATTTCAAAGGTAAAAGAAGGAAAAAAAAGATGGCAAAAGAATTATGAAAAGATGTAATTATCCCAACAGTGAAAATATCTAATGGAGAAAAGAATGACTGAGACACACTGACATTTCAAAGGACATGGTTCTACACAATAAAAGTTGCTTTTCTAAGCCAAGAATATACAATGCCATAATTTTATTTTAATGGAGAACATAAATAATACAAATTAAGCATGCTGGTTTAGTCTATACCTAACTAACCTGAATCATAGTCCAGATCATGGGCTTCACCCACTGGTCACTAAGGGATATCTACCTATCAAATGTCATGGCTAACCATTTTAAACATAAAATTATAGACACAACTTCCAATATGCACTAAAAAAATACTAAGACTAATATATAAATAATTCATGATGACTAGTTCCAAGTAGAATGCCCTTCCAGTGATAAACAAATAAAATGAGGTGTCTGAGCCTGGGAGCTTCCTGTTGCTCAGGACATTAACTACTCTGGTAACTTCCAATCTACTTTCATCAAAGGGGAGATGAGAGGAACTGAAAGGTGAGTTAATGGCCAATGCCACTGATTTAGTCAGTCCCTGAAACTTAATGAAGCCTCTATAAGAACCCAGAGTGATGTCTGGAGCAGAGAGCATGTTGCTGAGCCTGTGGAGGTACTGGAAGAGTGACATGCATGCCTGGAGAGTCGGCAGCTCACGTCCTTCCTACATATCTTCTCCTGTTGTACATCTACACCTGGTTCTTTATCTCTGGCCTTTAAGATAGCCTTTGTAGTAAATGAGAAAATGTAAAACAACAACCAAACAGAGATAAATACCAAGAAGAACTGAAAGCAGAGCTCCGCAGAGGTGTTTCTATATGCATACTGTGGTGTGAATAAGAGCTCAACCACACAGGCTCATATTTCTGGCACTGTTTGGGGAGGCTGTGAAACTTCTGAGAGGTCCATCCTTGACAGAGAAGTTTATTAATGGTGGAGTGCTTTTAGTGTTTATAGTCTTTCTCCACTTGCTGTTTGCTCTTTCTGCTTTGAACCTGCATTTGAAGATATATATGTGTTCCCAGCTTCCTGATCTTCCCACCATGCCTGCTGCTTGCTGCCATGCCTCACCACCACAATGTACTTCCATACTTCTGCACCGGGGAACTCAGACTTTTCTTTCTAAAGCTGTTTCTGGTCATGGTGTTTTATCACAGCAACAGCAAAGTAATAAATACACACATTCATGGCAGCATTATTCATAGGATCCAGGAGGTCGAATAAACCTAACTTTCATAGATGGCTGAATGGATAAACAACATGTCACCTGTACTTATAGCCGAATACTATTAAAACTTAGAAAGATAATTGTGTCATAAAAGAACACAGAAGAATGCAAAGGGCATTATGTGAAGTAAGTCCCTCACAGGAAGACACATATGATCTAAGTATACAGACACGAGGTTCTCTCTAACTGACAAATCCATGTAAGTAGAAAGGAGACTAGTGGCTTTCAGGGACTTCAGAGATGGAAAGTGAAACACTGTTTTTACAGGTATACAGCTTCAGTTTTGCCAAAAGAACAAGACCTGGAGACTGCCCAACAAATAAACATAGAACAAC
This sequence comes from Mastomys coucha, assembly GCF_008632895.1. Classification (NCBI taxonomy): domain Eukaryota; kingdom Metazoa; phylum Chordata; class Mammalia; order Rodentia; family Muridae; genus Mastomys; species Mastomys coucha. The sequence goes on along the minus strand of NW_022196891.1, from coordinate 56,498,192 downwards.
ATAACTATATAAAGATGGTAAGACTGTAAATTCTATATTAATTTACATTTTGAATTTTTAAGTACATCAATATGGCAAATATAATCTAAAGACTCTCAGTGAAGTGTTAACAAAGACAGTGCAGGCTCCATTTCATCTGCTCCATTCTTTCCCTATGTTTTCTGGGTCCTCCCAACTTATTCCCAACTGGTATCCCATGCTTAATGACTGACTGATTACCCATCTCGATTTTCTAAAACACCAAAGTTTCTGCTAGCAGGTAATAAACACAGATTTTAAAATGTGTCTTAACAGCCTATAGTGTACTGGAGTATTTCATGGAAGTCATATACCAGACACAGTTGGTGCCATGGACTGTCAAACCTATAAAGACCTATTCAGTTGAAGAAACAATATAAAATTAGTTTACACAGCATAACTTCTGGATGGTTGCAGTTATACTGAATGAAGATGGTCTTACCAAAAGCTGTGGCCACATTTTGTCATGTATGCCTCTTCAATCATATCAAAGCAGATGGGACTACGAAAAAAAAGAGAGAGAAACCATTGAAAAAAATGTTTAAGGCAGAATGCTACACATTGGAAAGGGCCTGTAACAAAGTCAATCAAATCAAATTTAATATATAGCTAAGAGTTAAGAATTCAAACCTCCTTAACAGAAGTTTAAAGAACTGTTTATAAAAGTACCATGCTCAAACTGATCCAAAGAGCAATGAATTTTGAAATAAGTGCAATGAGTTACACTTACATTATTCAAATATTTTATCCATCCCATAATATTTATGGTGGAACCTTATCAGAGGAGTCAAGAAAGTTCTATCCAGTATTCCTATCTTCAGAAACACTAGAGCAGCTAACCAAGCGTTCTTGACACGTAAGACAATTGCTGAGTATTGGACTGTCCTAGACTCCATCCCCCATCTGAGAAGGGGAGGGGGAGGGGGAGAGAGGGAACAGCCTTCTTTTTGTCCTATTCCAAAGAAAACTAAATCTTTAAGTGATATAAAAAGGTAGTTTCAATAATGCTTCTAGATGATGTCAGTAAAAGCTAACATATAAAATAGACCAAACAATATTTATTAAACTATGATATAAACTAAATTGTTTAATCCTTTCTACAATTCAGTAAGAGAGGTATCAGTTGTACTGCTCTTTCCTTCAAATTGGAACATTCCCTCCTGGGGTCCAGAGGGAAGGAAGCCATAAATCTCAAGACACTAAGGAAACATACCAAGTTTAAGAAGTTCAGAATACAAGACTCACAAGGCCCCCTAAAGGCATATTTTTTAAAGCAAGTAACAACTTTGGGGAAGAGAAGACTTTCTTCAGTGGAGCTGCCTGCAATCTGTGCATGGCTCCTGCACACAGCCTGAGGGCACACACCAGCCCCTCGGCTGGTTGGGCTTTTGGTGATTCAGCTGCCTCTGAGTCACCTCTGCTTACTTCTACAGCCAATACCCTCAAAATTCATCAGTTCACTAAGCTAGACATGGATGGAACAATTTTAGTCTGCCACTGCTTTCCTGTCTAGAGTACAGACATTTGTGTCTCCCCAGGAAAAGTCACACAGCAGGACCTAAACCTAAACCCATTTTATAAATGAGGAAACTGAGACACTGAGTTGTACAGTCACATGGGTAGGATATTACAAAGCCACAATCAAATTCAGGACTATATAGAACATAACCACTATCATATATGGTGTTATGATATTTTGAGTTAAATTTAAATTCTATGTCTCCTCTTCCTTATTTTTCTGTAGAAGATCAAAACAATACTCAAAATCCCAGCATTCCTTGCAATTAAGATTGGCTATAAGAAACATGATTAATGGGTATAGGATTATAGCTAGCTAGAACAAGTAATGTGAATAGCTAAATCATAGTATAACTATAGTTCACAAAAAGAAACTAAACACTTTTAAATAACTATGACAGGGTTTATCAAACAGATATATCAAACTGTCCTGACCAAATCATTACATATTATACACATGTACTGAAAAGCTGCACTCTAACCATGCAAAATTAACTATGTGCCAACTAAAATAAGAAATACAGGGCTTTAGGGTGGGCTCGGTTGGCAAAGAATTTACTTTACAACTAAGAGAACTTGAGTCATCTAGATCCATATAAATATATGTGATTTGTAATCCAGTGCCAAAGAGGCAGACACAGAACTTCTGGGGCTCTCTGGATGGCTGGTCTAGTCTAATTGGTGAGTTCCCAGCCAATGAGACTGATTCAAATAAGGTGAACAACAATCCTAAAGATGGTATCCAAAGTGGTCCTTTGACATGCCCTCGCGCATGCACGCGCACACACACATACACACACACACACACACACACCTACCTTTAAGGTGTTCCCTGGGGAAAATATTTTTTCAACTGTTATCTTTTATTGTGTACATGTGTCCACCCAAACTGGTTTTGGATGTGACCTTATACACACTAGGCACTCACAATCTATGTTCCCAGTCAAAATAGAATTTTATTGTACTTCTCTTTATACTTACATAAATTCATGTGAATTATACATAAAAATACATCAGGGGCTCTTACACATGCTCATATTTTAGTATATAACTTTGCAGATTTAACTTTTTCTAGGTAGTGTGTAGTATGTGCATGTGACTACATGGGTATGCTAATCCATGAGGGTGAGTGTGGAGGTGAGAAGTGAATGTGGATGCCTTCTTCAACAACTTCACCTTTTCAGGTAGGAGAGAATCAGACAGCTGGTCTCTCACTGAACTTTTGAGTACGCTGTTTCTGCTACATTGGCAGGCTAGTGAGCCTCTAAATTCATGTCTCTAACCCTCAGCCCTGGAGTTATAGGTGTGTATATTGCCAAGTCTAACTTTTTATGAGGATTCAAATTCAGGTGCTTATGCATATGCAGCAACCATTTAACCCACTGAACTATTACCCACTCTGAATGAACTTTTCTTTCTTTTTTTTTGAGGGGGAGGCAGGAGAGGGGAAATGGCAGAGTATGTACCCCATGCTAGCCTGGGCCTCAACATGGAACTTGAGAGCCACCTGCCCCTAGCTCTCAAGCACCGGCTAAGATACATTATATCTGTCTATGTGTGCCATGTGGAGGCTGGAGAACTTCAGAGGCTGTGTCTCTCCTGCTGAGGTTCCAGAACCGAGATCAGATTATCAGGCTTGTACAGCAACTCTTTTTATCTACTGTGCCATTTCACAGGCTCCTGAAGTAAACTTTGTCACTGATCGCTATATTTTTTCACACAATAATATCCACCACTTTAGTGATGGCAAATTTATTACAAAGAATCCGTAATAGAACCTAACTGTTACTAAGATCTTACAGCAGCTTTAAAACTTAGCTATTTATAACTGTCTTCAACTTTGAGAATTTTACTGAACATGTCTAATTTTCTATATCTCATAATCATCTGTTCCTCATTTCAACAATTAGCTCATAAAGAATGAAACAATTATTTCAAAATTATCTCAAAGATTTTCTTTCATTCTGCCAAAACCTATATTCATGCCTGGAGGCAGGAATCTTTTATGTTTACAAACTTGCATGAAATGATAGCTACACCCAGCCACGAATAGCACTGTTATGGTATCAACACTATAACATATAAATCAATGTTTTAAAATGTTAAAGGGTAAAGCAAGTGAAAGAGTTAAATTTATATTCAGAGAAATTTAATGAAATACAGTTCGTTTGCATTTGAGGTCAACATCTAACTGGGGAGAACTTTCCTTTGACCATATTACTCAGAAAAACTGGGGAAACACCTTTTTGAACACTAACATCCTTGAAGGAAAGGAAATAAATGAACATATTCTCATTTTATTGGACCAAGTTTATTGTAGACTCACTCTTCCATATCTGAAAGCATTTTTAAGCAGTCACAGCACAAGCAGAGCCCTAAAACTCACTAACTGAGCAGTTGAGGAAGCACAAAAGGGAGACAGACTTGTGGAAGACCACAAGGAGTACTGACTCTGGAACAGCCACATCAGTTTCCCTCCTTTGAATAATTGTGACTGTACCCCCATCCAACCCCACAAGTTCAGAGATAAATGGTGAAGAAACTATTGCTCAAACCCAAGGCATCCAACAGAGATCCTTAAAGGGTTAGTAGGAGAACCTATCCACCTCTAGTAAAGAATTAGTTCTTGAAACCAAACCTTGCCTTCAATGTGCTGCTTAATTTTAATTAAAAATAAAAAAGAACCAGAAGGGCTAGAGAGATGGCTCAGTGGTTAAGAGCACTGACTACTCTTCCAGAGGTCCTGAGTTCAATTCCCAGCAACCATATGATGGCTAATAATCATCTGTAATGGGATTCAATGTCCTTTTCTGGTGTGTCTGAAGAGAGCAACAGCATATGCACATACATAAAATAAATAAATCTACTTAAGAAAACCAGAAAGAGCAAACAGATCTTAAGTTAGCAATGTCTAACACACATAAATATGCATGTATGCATATGCATGCATGCTAGAGATTGAACCTCGGGCCTCACTCATGTTAGGCACCCAAATGAAAATATAACCTATGAGCAAGAGGAAAAAGAGTCAATAAAGACAGGTCGACTACAAAGGAATGTCTTAACAAGTATTGCTAAAATTACCAGCAGCAAATTACCATAGCACATCATGCCCACTAGAAGCTTGTATTCCACTTAGATAAAGGCTAGTCCTTGGCTATACAGCTATAAAAAATACTCAAAAGACACTTCAAGATGAACCAGAGATAAGATTAGTTAGTGAGCTTACTAAATAATTGCCCAGGGAGCCATAAATACAAGAAAGGGACAATATACAATCACACATGGTACAGGCATCTCCAGAGACTATACATATACATATGACCCCATGGCTTTCTAAGTTACATTCTTCAAAGGATATAGTTTGTAAATTTTAAAGGTTAGGTAAGACATAAAATTAAGAAACAATTATGAACTAGTTTACATTTTTCCTATTCTAAAAAACTCTCTTTTGATTTAGGGATGAGAACTGGTATGGTAAAACCCAAGGCCCCAAGTAAACAAAGTTCATTTATTGTTTTTAACAGTCTTACTTGAGATATCTATAGGAAAACACTATCTTTGTAGGCAATTTGACATTATAAATTATTAAATTTTCTTGGCTCTTGTTCAACAAGAAAGCCATGCTAGATTCTAGAGTGGACAAGGCTTCTCATATCACCTTAATTTTCCCTGCCTTTCTATCCTATGAAAATTACCCACAACTTAATACTGTGATTTGTAAGAAATATAAGACTACAAACATAAATATCTAAAATGTCAATCAACCCTACAGTTAAATGTAAACCTATTTTTAAATATGATAAAACTAAGAGCATTCCTGAAATTAGATATGGGATTTTCTTAACTGTTCTCAAGGAGTTGGAGAAGAGGCATGTCCTTATCTACTACCTGCCACTCTAACCTTCTATTACAATTTGTCTCAGATTAGGGGCAGCAAGGGAACAAGTGGCTAAGAAGAAACACATTAGTCAACAACAGCTGCTTACCTCGAATCAAGCCCATTTAAGAACCACTGTGTAATAGGCTGGAACTCATAGAGCTCAAGCTTTTGAAACACATAAAGGAAAGTGCTAAACTGAGCTCAAAATCTGATTGCTCATTTTATCCCTCAGCTATATCCTAAATAGTGACCTGAAATAGTGAAAATCATTACACTGGTGCTATAGTAAATAACGTCACTCCTTATAACTACACCATGTGAAAGATAAACATATCTTTGAGGTGTTATCAAGAGTAAAGAATTAATATTAGCTGGACAATGGTGGTGCATGCCTTTAATCCCAGCACTTGGGAGGCAGAGGCAGGCGGATTTCTTTCTGAGTTCAAGGCCAGCCTGGTCTACAGAGTGAGTTCCAGGACAGCCAGGGCTATACAGAGAACCCTGTCTCAAAAAAATAAAAAGAATTAACATTATTTAAACATAAACCTCATTTATATATAAAAGATTACAGTAAATTGAATTAGCCCACAGACTGACGCTTAAGTACAGAAAAGACAAAAGCACCCAGAGGCCAATTAGGAATAAAAAGGATTGTTAAGACACTGCCTAATACATATCCTACTCCAAGAGTTTGATAAAAATTAAACCTAGTTTAAGGGGAAATGCACTCACTGGGTTAATTCTTCTGAATAGACAACCTCACCAGAAAGAGAAATGATGAACTGAGATTCTTACACAGTAAAATATTCAAATTTTTAACTACAAATATTCACTGGATGTTTCCATAGTAGAATATAAAACACCTATACAATATAGTGTAAGAGAGTCATTACTTATTTTTATTTTATGCATACGAGTGCTTTGCTTACAAGTATGTCTGTGTACCACTTGTGTGCCTGGTGCCTATGGGGCCTGGAAGAGGGATTCAATCCCCTGGAAATGGAGTTACAGACAGCTGTTAGCTGCCACACTGCCACATGGGTGCTGGGAATCAAACCCAGCTTCTGCAAGAGCAACAGGTGCTCCTACCCACTTAAGCCTCACAAGCCCCGAGGCTCAATTTATTTATTTTAAACAATGAGGTGATGAACTAATAATTTAGTCTTACTCCTGAGCTACTTATAAAAACTAACAGTTAAAACCTGTCAACTTAACCACAATCTGGAACCACATAGAAAGAGTTTCAACCAAGGAACTGTCTAGATCAGGTAGGCCAATTGGCTTATCTGTAGGGGATTGCCTTGATTGTTAACTGTGCCCACAGTGAGCAGCACCAACAGACTATGGAGCCCTGACTGTATGGAGTAGAGAAAGCCAGCTGAGTCACAGGCAAACAGCATACAACACTCCTCTCCCTGCTTGACTGTGAATATGACTCTCCACAATAATGAACTGTAACTGAAACTTCAAGTCAAATAAACCTTCTTCTTCACTAAGTTGCTTATAGTCGGGTATTGGCCACAGAAACAGAAATGAAAATAGGACACGCCTAATAAAACCAAATGCCAGCCATACTTCATTCACCTCCAGTATTACAGGCTATACCACAGGCTGTTACTCTCAAACAGATGGCTCAACAGTCAGTGTCTAACTTATCTGTTTAATAACTAATACTGATTTCTCACAGCTTTTACACTATTTAAATGACTTAAGGATGCTGGCATCTTTGTTTGAACTACAAATAATGGCTAAAAAGAAAAAGCTGACTGTTTTACTAGCTTCTACCTTATCATGTGACACTACTGATTGGACAAGAATACAAACAACCTCATCCAGGCAGTGGTGACACACGCCCTTTAATGCTAGCACAGGAAGGAAGAAAGGCAGGCAGATCTCTGAGTTCAGGGCCAGCCTGGTCTATAGAGCTAGTTCCAGGATAAACTACTTAAATTACAAATAACCACAGCTATAATTCTATTTCAACACACACACACACACACACACACACACACACAAATGTTACTTCTGAATCTAAACAAAAGCAAAAATACAAATTATATTACTGAACAAGAAAATGAAGCCAATACTTTTTCTCAACAGATACAATCTCTAAGCTTATCATCTTTAATAACACCATCTAAGACCATCTTCCACTGTGATCTGAACCAACTTCCCCAAGCATGACTGTTCAAGCCAACTTCCTACATCACTAATATTAAGTCAATCAACAAGTTCCTTCTCAGGAAAGGCCCAAAATTCTACCAGTTTTTGAGTAGGAAATCTTAATTAAGCTCTTGTAATCCTACCACTAGTATCAAAACCCAATTAAGATTCAAAACATTCTTCAAGACAATCGGATTTATCTTTTGCTTAAAGTCCTTCTTAGATGCCAAATGACTGGATTCTACTGTGCCATTCAAGATACCAGCTGTGATACAATGACTATAAAAGTGCTTCTCAAGTCAGAAGTTCCAGTGTATACACAGCGCAGCGATAGTTCCATATAACACAAAAACACTTAAAAAAATGTGTTTCCCATTTTCCAACAATTGAAACCTGGAATTGGTTGTTAACAAACTGATTACAAAATGAACAGAATTACAAGTGTCCTACCCATTCAAATGGGAGACATTTACACATTCCTAAGCAGGATGGGCTAAGATAACTCTGTAAAGCAGCACCGACTTGTTTCGAGTACCATCTACTTTTTTACAATATAGTGTTGACCAGCAATCCCACACCTCAGAATCTTAGTCTTCTACCTCCGAAAATCATGAACTACTCCAGACTGATACTTCGTCCACTAGATGGCCAAAAAAAAAAAAAAAAACAAAAAACAAAACCAACAGTCGGGATTTAACCCTCCTAGCCCGAATACTTCCTTTTTAATAACCACTTACTGGACCTCCATCTCCATCCGTAAGCACTCCCTTAAACGCCTTCAGTTCCTGTACACCAACACCCACTTCTATGCAACCCCATTTCACCACTTTGCCTAAGGATCCCAGTCCATCTCCGCCTCCCAACCAGGAACCTGCAAACACTCTACTCTCTGGGTTCGCATCCCAGCACTCCAACAGGCCTCCCTACACCGGACCCCGCCAGGTTCAGCAGCAGAAACTCGTGGTCGAGCATGCAGGGGCTGCTCTGCAAACCCACCAGACGAAGTCGTTGCTTTTGTCCTCGTAGGAGTTGAGGAGCCCGTTGCAAAGCGGGACGAGCAGAGGTCGCTTCCTACTGCTGCTGCCGAGACTGGAGCTGCTCCCTCCAACGCCGGCGCTGGGCCTGGCCGCACAGCTCAGCCGGGACTGGCCCGCGGACACCGCCCCGCCGGCGCTCGCGCTGCCAGACACCGCGGCCGCCACCAGCACAGGCCGTCCCGGGACGCCGAGGCCGCCGGAGCCCGCGGCCGGGGCCACACCGCCGGACACCAGCGTCGCCGCCGAGGCCGCCACGGACGGCGGCGACGGAGACGAGGATAAGGACGAGGAGGCGGAAGTCACCGAGGAGGCGGCCGAGGAGCCGGGGCTCGTCCCAGCGGAACCCGAGCCGGCCTGGCGGCTACCTGACATCGTGACTCCCTGCCGCCCTCGGCCCTGTGCTCCGAGGCGAGGGCCCGGACGGACCGCGACCCTCCGCCGCCCCCGGCGCTCAGCTCCCTAGCATCCTGAGGACGCGCCGGGAGGTGGGCCGGGGGAACAATAAAGTTAGGCTTTCCACCGCCGCCCCACCGCCGCGTCCTACGCGAGGGGGCGGGGGAAACTATCACATCAGAGAAGCCATTACTGCCGAGGAGGCCGCCGGGGCAGCCAACCCGGGCGCGCCGAGGCGGCCGTGCTTGCGCACGAGCGGCGGAAGGGGCGGGGCACCGGGGCAGCTGCGCGCGCAGCCGCCGGTTCCGAGCGGTACCGAGAGGCCCAGCGTGTAGTTTTGCGAGGAGAAAGCTGATTTCGTTCCTGACGTAGTAGAGGGATGGCCGTTTTCATGGAGCCACAGGGTGGAAGGGGAATGGACGGGGATCTGGTCTAGAGGACCGCAAACGCTCGGAAAGCAACGGCTTAATCGCGGCCCCGGGTGAACGCTGGCGGACTGCCCAGCTAAACCTGCGGCGGTTCCGAGCAGGGGCGGCGCGCATGCGTGTGAGCAAGCGCGCTTGCGGATGTGGGCTGGGAAATACTAAACTAGCTGGTCTTGGTCTCCTGTGGCTTCCCGGTTTTCCCAATTGTGTGACAGGAATGTAATTTGTTTTCGTTGAGATTTCTTTGTTGTTCAGATTCTGAAGTCCTATTAGGAGGAGTCCGGGGCCAGGGCAGTGAAAAGGGTTACGAGCCTTGGGTTTCAATCAAACATTTTATAGTACCAGAAATTATTGGATTCTTGTCCCTGTTGTCACTTATCTAAATTATCTCCAACCTTTTGTAAAATCTCACTGATAACTCCCTGTTTGTTGGCATAGAAGCAACAGTACTCGCCTAGTTTCATGCAAATTCCTCCCTGGGAAATGAAAACTAAGTCTAAACCTGGCCAGTTTAGGAAGACAACTTTTGTCAGATCCTCCGTCTGTTCATGGAGCGCTTAGAATTCAAGATGGCTAATGTCTGCATCTGTCTGATGATGGATCTGTTGTAGGCTCATTTCGCCTCCGATTAGGGCTATAGTACTCAAGGTTACAACCCTTATTCCTTCTGTCACTGGGCTACAGAGAGGGGGCAGCCCAAAGGGGAATAAGAGATGGGTACCTTATGGTCCTAAATAAACATACACTTGGGAGTACATACGTAAAACTGGTTTATTATACACATTCTCAAATGCTGGGAATTAAATCGCTGTAAGTTTGGAACAGTTGTTAGAAACTCTGGACTCGTGGAATAATCCACAAAGATAGTTATTGATAATCACACCAATTAAGCTTATTAAAAGTTCTAAGTACTCTTTATTAATGGCCAGATCGAGAGTGGTCTCATATCTTTGAAAAGTCTCTTGGTGCTCTAGTTGAGGGGTACAAAGTTTTTAAAGCAAAACCCACAAAGACCATAATTTACATCAAAGTTAGATGAGAGTCAAGTTAACTTTCAAACGTTAATTTCTAACGGAGCATTGTAATTATTTTAGATATAATATCAATTATCTAGGTTTTTTTTTTTTTTTTGAACTCGGAGTAGTTAGGTCCACATTAACTGGCTACTCTTGTTGGACGTTGGATTTGTCTAGTCAGAGGCAAATATGGACAGGCTAGCTAACTGGTACCAGGGGAATGGAGAAGAAAACTTTGAGGTCCAGGATATGTAGAGCAGGTGATCTGGTGAGAGGAGACTGAGTAAAGTATACAGATTTAGAACCGTAGGATGGGTGATTTCTACCCATTTATTTACAGAGATCTGGACTGGCTGATAATCTGAGGTCCCTGGTTCATGGATGGGTAGGAAAGGCACATTCTAAGCCAGTTGGCATGGGGTGAGAATGTTAATTAACTTCTAATAGCCTCTTGATATGAGGAGCAAGTCCCATTCTAGCTTTTTGGTTCATGGGATAATGGGAGACCTTTATTCATGTGGCTGTAGCCAAGAGCCTTATCCTCAATTGGTTGGTGGGTGGTGAGCTTTTAAGGCAGGAGGATTTGTCTCAGTTTATATCTTAGGAAACAATGATGCAAATCCTGGAGCAGGAGCCCTATGTCTGGATTTGTTTGCATTGTGGAGTCTGGAAGAGCTAGAAGATATTCTTTAGACAAAGAGGCAGTTAAGCTATGTTGATAGGGAGATAGAAAGGAAATATAAGTTTCTTGAGGAAAAGGGTGATGGTGATGTCTAATTTTCAAAGATTTCTACACAGAAAGGGAGAGGGCAACCAGAGACCACCAGAAAGTGAATCATGAATCACCCGTTTCTGGCCCAAAGCCTTTGGTTAGTTGGTTGCTTTTTTAGGTAAGAAGTGATATTCCTTAATTATGCCAGTGGCTCCTTTACTGGCATTTTTTTTTTTTTTTT
>NW_022196891.1:56486139-56486743 GCF_008632895.1 Mastomys coucha | reverse complement strand
GCTGAACTGTTTGGAAAGCAGCCAACACAATCTTTGCCTGCTTGCCTGTGGCTCAGTCAGTTGCCAAGGCATCTTGCCTCTGCCTTTCAGTGTGTCCGATGTTGTGTCTTTTCAGCCACCTCAATAACTTGAGAGGTATTCATCCCTGCAAAGCCCTCCAGCTTTTCAAATATTTTTGTGAAGTATTTTGAACGAGTGACAAAAGCCATATTGAATGCCATAACATTTTCTGGAGTTAGTGGATCAAAAGTGGCTTTAAGTTCTGAAACTTTGGGGGAGGGGAGGCAGTAATCACTCAAAAAATAACCCAAGAGAGGTTTTGGGTTCTGAAGAACTTCAGCAGTCTTAAGACAAATTAGTCAAATTAGTGGGTTTTGATCTGCACCCAAGTACCAGTCATGAGATACAGATGAAAAGTGTTCAAGGCCTGGGAACCTGTGTACACATTGGGGTCTTAATCAGGATGCTTGGATGGAAAAGCTGCCTTAAAACCAAGGCCAAAAAGGCCTTCCTTGCCTCTGTCTTTTTTTTTTCTTTTAATTCAACTAGGGCAAACATATTTACAGAAAGCCACCAGAACAAGGATCACTTAAAGAGCTGGATG
>NW_022196891.1:56462670-56485523 GCF_008632895.1 Mastomys coucha | reverse complement strand
CCTGATAGTAAACCCAAAGCAAACCTCAAATCTAAATCCATCCCTGCAAGCCAAAACTCATTTCTTTGCCTTGCCTCTGTCTTAGTAAGTTCTTCCCTTTCCTCTGAAGTCAAAAGAGTCAGAAGAAGTTGCTGACAATTATCCAGATGTAAAGGGCAGATTCCAAGAGTGCAGTTAGGGCTTGGAGCTTATCAGAAAGATGTGGGCCTGGGTCTTCCAATCACCGAGATTTGGATTCCCCTAAGTTATTGTCCCCTGCCCAGGAAGACCTGGTGCTTTCTGCAAAGAAAAAACCATAGTCAGTGAGATCACTGGTGAAACAGAGACCCTACCATGTAAAGCAAACTCAGTCTGGGCACTCTCCATTTCCAGGAACCAGCCTCTCACTGCAGAGCCTGAGACAGGCAGGGTACTGGCTGAGGGACCAGCCTCTCACTGCAGAGCCTGAGGCAGGCAGGGTACTGGCTGAGAGATCAGGGTGTATAGCCTCAGAGTGGATTGGTATGACTGAAAATTTGCCATCTTACCAAAGACAAAAACCACTAACAACATATGAGGGAGTCACCTACTGGCAGAGTCCTGAGAAATTGGCAGAATTTTTAATCCATCAAATCAAGCAATGTGAATACAGCACTGCCCTACTTCAAAGAGATGAGACACAACACCAACAGCAACATAAAAAACACAGACAACTTCCTGAGCCAAACTTCCCCTCATGCGTTCAATCATTCATACATGTGGCTGGCCATTCAATCAAGCAATACTGAAACCACATCTCTCATGAAAGACAGAACCAGGATACAGGGTCTCCACTACTAGTCTTGCAACTTATCATGAGACTGGGGAAGAATTTCCTGTTGGAATTTTCTTCCCAAGCCTGGGAGAGGGCTTCCAATGTAGACTTACCAGAAAGGGCCTGTCTTTCTCAATTAGTGCTCTCCATAGGGCTCATCCTCCTTAACTAGGATCACAACAGAATTTAGTACACAGACCCAAGCATGTCTGTTTCAGAGCTTGGCTTAGAGACCAGTATACATAGTAAAAATAATGGAGCACAAAGTATAGGGAATGACTCCAAAGATAACTCCTGGATCACAATATCATGATGCCAGAGTTAGAGACACACAATGAATAATGTAATTTTGGATGTGTTGAGTGTAGGGTAAGAAAACATTCAAGTAGGCATAACCAGGAAATGAAAATGCAGTCTAAGTTACAAGAGAAAGGTCAACACATGAGAGATTTTTTTTTGGAAATTAGTAAAAGGATGATACATCAATCATAAGTAGTTCTTAAGGACCTATTGCTTAATGAACTGTACTTTGTATTATTCTAATAAAATATTCAATATTGGATATTAATCAAAGAGGTTTACTCATAGTTTGAGAGGTTAAAATTCCAAGATTGGGTAGCCATATCTGCCACACCTCCAGTGAAGGTCAAACTGACACTGACACAATTGGGCCAAAAGTTCAGAAGGAAATAGTTTGATACAAAGGGGCTGTCTTAGGGTTTTACTGCTGTGAACAGACACCATTAACCAAGGCAGTTCTTATAAGGACAACATTTAATTGGGGCTGGCTTACAGGTTCAGAGGTTCAGTCCATTATCATCAAGGCAGGAGCATGGCAGCATCCAGGCAGGCATGGTGCAGGAGTGTAGTGCCAGGGAAATGTTGTTAGTGGTCCCCCAAAACAGGAGCCAATCTGATGCAACTCACAACAGGGTCTTTACCAGTTTGGTGGATAGGGAGCCTGAGCTAGTTTGACTAGAATAAAGACCCTGCTGTGAGTTGCATCAGATTGGCTCCTGTCTGTTCTGGGGAGACCAAACAGACTAACATTTCTCTGGCACTACATCTTGGTGAGTTGGCTAGGAATAACCAACCTGGAAATGCTGGTCTTGTTGAAGATTAACCTAGAGACTGGAGCTAGGCTCTGGTTTTGTTGGGGGCCAACTTGGAAACTACTGCTAGGTACCAGCCTGTTAGTTTACCTGAGTTTAAACTTAGGTCAGGTTCTCTAAAATGGGGTCTGAACTTAAAGGATTTGGCCTCTCAGGAATTGCTAAGAGTTCTACATCTTCATTTGAAGGCTGCTAGCAGAATACTGGCTTCCAGTCAGCTACAACTAGGGTCTTGAAGCCCACACCCAGAGTGACACACCTACTCCAACAAGCCACACCTTCTAATAGTGCCATGCCGTGGGCCAAGCATATACAAACCATGTCAGGCCCAACAAATGTTTGGAGTGGTCTAGCTTTATAATAGCCTGCTCTTGAGAGGATGGGTTGTTCTCCCTAAAACCATCATTAATCCCTCTCCAACCAATACCTTTATAACCTAAATGTCCTCCATTATATCTCCCCTTAAAAGTTCTATCACCCCAACACAAACTGGGGGGCAGTCTTCCAGTACATATGTCTTTTGTAATAAAACTCAAATCATACTCAAGCCATACTAAGAACATTTCCTGGCCCCATGAGTCTCAAACATTGTTGTAGAGAATAAACATCCATACAGTTTATTTTTGAACTACAGATTCCTAGATTCTACCTCAGAACTTCTGACTATAGGCCTGGTGTAGTACCTGTGAACATATTTTTCCCCAATATCCAGATGAGTCAAATGCAGGTAACTGGCATTATGAGTTAAGTCAGTTTGGACTACATAATGAGAATCTGTCTTCAAAAAACAAAAAGAAATGTAAAAACACTGAATTAAAATGTAGGGAATGTAAGAGAAATAAAGTACTCTCTTCCAGAAGTGTATTCTAATGAGGAGAGGTGATGTAGCCCAGCGTGCCTCCTAGGAACAAATCATGAGAACTTGAAGCCTAGCTCCAGTAAAACCTAAAGTTGCAAAAGAAAGCTGAGCAAATATGATGCAAGCAATGTCCCCCGTACTAGATAAGTATGTAGAAGTACACAGTGGTTTCTGCTGTTGAGACCTGTTGGAAAAGCAGAAAAGAGGAAGTATGGTGCACACAAGTGCGTGCGTGCAAGACAACTCAGGAGAAACAACGAATAGAATAGCTTCAATTCTGAAAACAAAACATACAAAGCACAAATAAAAGGATCCCACAATGTTAAATGTGTTTAGCCTGTGAACTGTTATGTAAATACACACACACACACATATCAAAACGTATATATCAACATATATATCAAAACATGTCACACATATATATCAAAACACATATAAGACAAAATCCAAAATTTATCAAAAGGAGAAAAGGAGCGAACATAGAATAGAATGGCTGACAAGAGAACTGAACTAACTTCCGGATCTACTCCTGAGGCAAATATCCAAATACAGTGTTTTAGGGAGAAAAAGATGCTGCTTTGTATCTGCTGCAGACTTTATGTTTTGTAAGCAGCCTCTGAACCCAGCCTAGAAAAGCTGAGGCCTGATTGCCCTACTGCTGTCTAGTCAAGTCTCTTAAGAGAACAATAGCTTCCTGATGATTTTTTTTAAGTTAATGTAGTATAATTGGCATGCATTACTGATGTGACATAAGCATGGTATTAAAGTGATAAACTGAAAACTAGGCCTGATGTTGCATGCCTATAACCTGAGCTGCTAAGGCAGCTTAGCCAGAAGCTTGCAAGAGTAAACTCGGCCTAATCTACAGAGCAAGTTCAAGGACAGGGTAGGCCACTGAGTGAGAGCTTCCTCCCAAAAATGAGAGGTTTAAAGGAGCCAGGATGGAGCTGATTAGCTCAACCCTTAGTACCAAACACAAACAAACAAAAGTAAACTCATAAGAAAAGGGAGAAATGGTTTTTGTTCATTCTCAAAATGAGAAACAGAAATCCTTGTGACCCCAAAAACATAATGATGCACCTAGTAGGAAGTAATCCTTTACATCCAGAGGTGGAGTTATGATTCACTCAGAGAACCATAATTTACTTGGCCTATTATTTGAAAGCATGTATTTCTCTGAAAATATCTAACCCACCGTTTTCATTGCATGAAAATTTGCCATTATCTTGGTAGGTAAAACCCTAGGCATCTGTGAGAAGAGGTAGACTAACAGCACCAAAGCCCTGGCAAGTCAGTCATCACACTCTAAAGTGACTTTTCTTTTCTTTTCCTTTCCCTTCTTTCCTTTCCTTTTCTTTCTTTCTCTCTTTCTTTCTTTTTTTTTGCTTGAATAATTCAGTAGGATATTGCAAATTTTTTGTTTTTTTTTTGTTTGTTTTGTTTTTTCGAGACAAGGTTTCTCTGTGTAGCCCTGGCTGTCCTGAACTCACTCTGTAGACCAGGCTGGCCTGGAACTCAGAAATCTGCCTGCCTCTGCCTCCCAAGTGCTAGGATTAAAGGTGTATGCCACCACTGCCAGGCTAAATTTTCTTTATTTAACCATTTCTAACACAGGATGCTGCTTCCAATGTTAGCTAAGGTCTTGCAAAATACATCCCAAACCAATCAGAAGTGCTGTGACAATGAAAGATGATAGGAAGAGTTGTATTAATGTGAACAGATACTTTAGAAACATTCCCCGAATTAGGAAAAAAAATTACTGAAAACTTGGGTGAATGTGTTCCATGAAGATATTGGAAGGTTTGGTTCCATTGAATCTCATAAGTCAAATCAAAAGGAAGTGTGATAAAGTCCACAAGAACAAAGCAATTGGTAACCTGATATTTTTTAATTACCTTGCCTTTAAACTAAAGAAGATATTATTACTGATCTCTGCTGTAAGCACCTGTTCTTCTTACTTACGGGGCCATGGTCACCTGATATGGACAAGAGGAGTTAAGTCAGATCAAGCTGAGGAGGGCCACAGCACAACTGAGGCTGAACAATTTTATTGAGAGCAATCAAACTTTTTATACTTTTTACCAGAAACAGAATAAAATAGCAATTGCCAGGATCAATACAATCATAGTTACCAGGATACAATGACATTTGCAAGTTATACAAGGGTACACAAGATTAATGTCTAAGACCAATTGTCCTGTCAAGCCTTCAAGCTTTCTTGAATACTAAGGGGACATACAGAGAAACACAAAGCTACCTGGGGGACTACATCAGTTTCCCAGGAACACTCAGGGGCACATTGTACCCCTGTAGCCATGGACTCTAACCTGAAAAACCTACGATGCATGCCTGTCAAGGTACCAAGGCCAAGCTAATTCCATGGCTCCCTGCACTCTCCTTGAATTCCAGTGCCCAAACCTAACTAAGCGATCTGGGCAAACTCTAAAGATAGACTCAAGAAACGTTAAAACAGTCCATTATCATTTACAACTTGTATTAAGCCACTGTCCTAAATCATGAGTGATTTTTTTTCCTACCTAGTATCCTGTGTATGATTGCTGAGAACGTATACCCCCTCCAGCTCCCATTCCTATGATAGTAAAGATCATTCTATACTGTCATTATATCTTAATATAAAATACAGTCAAGAAAAAAACTGAATTATTACATTAAGAGGAAAGGGTATTTTTTTCCAGGGATGAAACGATTGCAAACTAACTTTAGTTTCTAGAATAAATGATGTACCCCTTTACCCTTATCTTTATAGGTGTGCCTAGTCTCCTTATGCTCAGTATTTCCTTCTAGTTTCTCATTTTGTTGGAGTTGGTATTCTCCTGGCATGTGGTTCCGTGGATGAAACTCAAGCCGTTAAGCTTGGTAGCGTGTAAAAGTATGAGACTATTCTATGCCCTATCTCTGAAATAATGACACAGGAGACCTGGTATATTTATTAAAGGTTTTGGGCACTAAGCTGGGCAGATACTGATCTATTCTAACCTGACTATGCTGGCCTGGCCTGCTTGCCAGCCATGTGTCCCGTTACCTGCCACCTTGGTCTCACTCTAGCCTCCTTCATTTTCTTCCTCAAGATGACTCCCAACTCTCCTTTGTCCACCTGAGAACCCTTCTCACTCTCCAGCCTGAAAGTCCTGCCTTCTTCTCTTCTGCCCAGCATAGGCTGATCAGCTCTTTATTGACCAATTAGAAGATGATGGAGAACAATATTTTACAAAAGACTGAGTCAGGAAATGCTTCATAATAATAATAATACCGCCAGGCAGTGGTGGCTCATGCCTTTCATCCCAGCCCTTGGGAGGCAGAGGCAGGCAGATTTTTGAGTTGGAGCCCAGCCTGGTCTACAGAGTGAGTTCCAGGACAGCCAGGGCTATACAGAGAAACCCTGTCTCAAAAAACCAAAATAATAATAATAATAATAATAATGATAATAAGTCAATACCAAGCCTCCACTCCACCCAGATTGCCAGGCACAGAATCAGCATGAAAATACACAGTGCATAGAAACATCCCTCCAACCCCCAACAGTTGAAAGTATCTTTACCCACTAATGCCTCTCTCTGACTCTCTGATTGATTGGTTGTTTCTGTGACCAAGCTTCACAAGGAGACTCAGCTGATAGCACAGAGAGATGATGTATAAAATTAGGGTCAAGACATAGTAACTAAAAAAAATGGGTTTGTATGTGATGAGTACAGAAGAGAAAGATGTAATAAAAGTTGTGTGCCACTGAATTATGCAATAAATTAGTAATGTTAACATACAATAAATTATAAGGCTATATAAGCAATCTGGGATTAAAAAGATAAGATATTTGAACATACAATTTTTAGTTCTGTTTATACTAGCTTGGATCAGAAATTAGCCTGGGAGCACCTTTAACCTTTAAAGGTGATGTCAACTTAAAGCAAACACTCTTTCTATTTGCTACATTAATGTAACAGTTCTTATATTCTTACTTTGCACTGACAGATATAACATGTGTTTGTTTTCTCACACAATGAATCCTCCCACATAGAGCCCCGGGCATCTATCATTAAACCAGTTCATCAACTACATTTGCACTTACCAGCTTGAAATAAGAAAGTAGAAACTGATCCTATCTCACCTTCAGTTTGGAAAAATTAGGTCAAAGCAGTAATCCTATTGTGCAAAAAGCACTCCACCCTGTGCTCAGTGACTGAGTGTTGCTGGCTGATCAGAGTCGTCTGTTTTTGACTTTACCTCAACTAATACAAGAGCAAATCTTGGCTTTTAATTGCTTGAACCATTCTTTAAGATCTATATATACCAATTGTTCTTTGATGTTACTGGATATAACTCTAGTTATATCCCTTACCAAGATATAACTAGATGTTGGTAAGGACTTGGAAAAAGCTACACACAGAATTCTGTGTTGAAGATCCAATTAAATATTAGCATCCAGGGCAGTGTCAGTTACTGGGTGTAGGTTCCTTTTCTGTTCCTGCCATGACACATCACCACAAGTTCAATGTCATTAAACAATGAAGTTCTGCTTCAGATGACGAATTCATCGTGCCTCACAATATAAATCAACAAAGCTAGCATGGCTATATTACCCACTAGACCTTCTAGGCAATCTGTTTCTAGACTCAACAAAGTTATTGCTTGATTCAAGATGGTAGAATGGAAGTTCCCATTTTCTTGCTAGTAGTATATAAGGGACACGCTCAAGGGACCTCTTGGGACGTCCTGGCTTGTATTACTCATGAATTGACAGCAAAGATGTTAAATATGGTATTTGCCAGTGATTTAGAGAAGGAGGAGTGTTGACCAAATGGAGTATGCGAGGTTTTTAGGGCTGTGAAACTATTCTTATTGAGACTTTCATTGTGGATACAAGGATCATATGCCTATATCAAAACCCACTGAGTTGGGTGAAACAAAGAAAGAGCTCTGCTGTAAGTTATGTTACTTGATTATGTATGTACCAACATCCACAGAAGTATACTTCTTGCCTACTATTTTAGCCTCTTTTCATTGTTATGACAAAAGACAGAAGTGTTGTAGGATTTTGATCACATTGTAAATCCCAAGATTGTGTTGTGTCCTGGAAAAAGCTATTTCTAGTTATGGTGTGGCTCAACCCCAAACAACAAAGGAAAAGTTGGTTTGTAGAAGGAAACACTCATGTTTAAAAGTGATGTCCAATTGTGAGGCAGACAAAGTGATGAATCAGAGAAAGATGTGACAGAATAGGATTCTGAGAAGAGGGAGGAAGAAAAGGCTACTTAAGAGGAAGCAGATAGGAAGAAAGAAAGAAAGAGAGAAAGAAAGAAAGAGAGAGAAAGAAAGGAAGGAAGGAAGGAAGGAAGGAAGGGAGAGAGAGGAAGAAAGAAAGAGAGAAAGAGAGAAAGAAAGAATGAAAGAAAGAAAGAAAGAAAGAGAGAGAGAGAGAGAAAGAAAGAAAGAGAGAGAGAGAGAAAGAAAGAGAAAAGGAGGCATTATTACCAGGACAGTTATAGAGAGAATGACCACAGAGAGAACAAGCTAAATGCAGGTGAAGACAGAGTGAGCCAGACAATTAAAAGGAGCTAGAGATTAGAATATATTGCCAAAGTTAGTATGAGGACCAGCAAAACAATTCAGGAGAAAACGAGAGAAGCCAAGTTGAATGAGTCAGCTTGGCAAGGAGTTTGAGCCAGAACAGCTGAGTTGAACCAGCCAGCCCAAGTTCACAAAGAGCTAGAAAGGGTGAGCTTATTCAGCAGTAAGTCTTAGAGGCTGAAAACACTCTAGGTCTAGATTAGATTGCTCGGGGCGCTAGAAGCTACCAGCAGTAGGCCTAGGTGAGCAGACAGGTGCTGTAAGCAAGCTTCGGAGACAACAATTGCATCAGGCAAATAAAAGCTATTTTTATACAGAAGCAACTTAAGAGTTGATGTAAGCTCATAGTCTGAGAGGCTGTGTGTCATTGTGTCAGAGAAACCACGGCAGTGGGAGCCTATGGCTGCTGGCGACACTGCTCTGCAGTCAGGAAGCAGAAAGAGATGAGTGTTCATCTTCCTCCTTTCCCCTTTATTTAGTCTGTGATGTTAGCTGTGGATGGAGCTTTCCTCCAAGTCTACCCCTCTCTAAACACTCACTGAAATGTGCAGAAGTATTTCAGATGTATTCAGATGACTTAAAACCCGGGCAGTTTGACAATGAAGATTGCTCTGGTTAGGTTTTGTTTTGTTTTTTTTTTTTTTTTTTTTTTTTTTTTTTTTTTTTTTTTTTTTTTTTTTTTTTTTTTTTGACTCAGTCTGAAAAAGTTGCTTAAGAATAACAGGATAACAAAAGGAACACCAGAGAGTGTTGCTTCTGCTCAATACAGAGTAGCAGGTGCCAAAATTACCGTAGCACACTGTAGTGGTTTGAATATGCATGGCTTATGAGAAGTGGCAGTCTTTGGAGGTGTGGCCTTATTGGAGGAGGTATAGCCTTGTTAGAGGAAGTATGTCTCTGTGGGGGTATGCTCAAGCTCCACCCAGTATGGAATAAGAGTTACCTCCTGGCTTCTTTTGGACCAAGATAGAGAATTCTCACCTTGTGCAGCACCATATCTGCTTGAATGCTGCCATGCTTCCCACCAGGATGATAAGAATGGGCTGAACCTCTGAAACTGTAAGCCAGTCCCAATGAAGTGTTTTCCTTTATAAGAGATGCTGTGGTCATTTTGTCTCTTCACAGCAATGAAACCCTAGTTATGACAGAAGTAATGTGGTGGTTTGCATATACAAACCCTTGGCCCATGGGGAATGGCACTATTGGGAGGTGTGGCCTTGTTGGAGGAAATGTGACACTGTGTAGGTGGTCTTTGAGGTCTCCTAGTGCTCCAAGCACTACCTGGTGGGGAAGAGAGCCTCCTCATAGTTGCCTGAGGAAGTTAGTCTCCTGCTGCCTGAGGAGCTGTAGGCTCCTCCAGCACCATGTCTGCCTGGATGCTGCCATGCTTCCTGCCATGATAATGGACTGAACCTCTGAAACTGTAAGCTAGCCCTAAGTAAATGTTGTCTTTTTTAAGAGTTGCATTGGTCATGTTGTTTCTTCACAGCAGTGAATCCTTAATTAAGACACACACCAACTACTGAAAACTAAGGAAAAATCCTGTTAAGCCTTAGAGATCAGGCAGTGTTTTTCCATGACTTCCAAGAAAGCGCAAATAAGGAGAGCCATGCCTTTGTCTGAAAAGTTTCCACGTTGTGTGTCTGGAAGGGCACCTACACCTTGCTGGCTGGGCTTGCCTAGCTAAGGAGGCAGTGTGGGACTCTGAGGAGCAGCTAGAAAACCAGTAACTAGGATCTCTATCTACTGTGATGTGGGGGAACAGTTCTACAGGGATCTCAAGAGAGCTAGAGTGTTTCAGCATGTCTTTACACAAGTCCAAGCCGTGTCTGTCCACGAGGAAAACAGCTGGGGCAGAAGAATCCCAAGAAAAATGCAGAGGACTCATCCCCAAAAGTGGAGGGCCATCTAGGACTTGGCTTGTCTGCTGCAGCAGCTCCTGCAAAGTCCCCTGACTCGTGAGCCTTTGATCATGTTTTCCAAATTCCTAGCAAGAGCTAAAAGAGTAAACAGAGAGCTGGGAAATTACCCACTGCACAAGCACAAGGACCCGAGTTTGTATCCTCACCACCCACATAAAAACAGGGCTTGAAGTCAGGCTGAGCTTTCCTAACTCTAGAGCCGGATAGGAGATTGGAAGAAGTGGTAGGTCGAGGCAGGTCGATCAATGGAACTCATTGGCCAGCCAGCCAGCTTACCCAAACTGATCAGTACTGGTTTTACTCAAAGACGTCTCAAAAATATATGATAGAGAGCAATCAAGAAAGACGACCAATGCTGGTCTCTGACTTATACACACAAACACACACACACACACAGACACACACACACACACACACACACACACATGCACGCACACACACAAAAAAGTAAAATTAAGAAATATAAATAGCATAAAGTGACAGTACTGCTATTATTTAATAGTGGTGAGACATTTGACTGTCCATTTAAAAGAACAAATCTCTACTTTACATCATGCAAAAATATAGTCCAGATGAAGTTCTAGGTATAAAATCATATTCACCAATAATAACCAATACTTTTAAGCTTTCCTATTGGGATTTCCTCAGTTCTTTAGTAACTTCATGAAAGAAGTATGCTGCATTTTATATATTACAGTGAGTAAAATTTCAGACTGGGGTAGGGCAGGGCTTTTCTCTTTTTGTACCCTAGCCTCTTTTAGTCCTCAGGCCTAAAACCTGTTGTTTTGTTTCCTCTTTCATTACCACTCTATTGATTTTCTGCCTTTGCTGCTTTATCTTTAATTCTAAGAAGTTAATCTTCATTCTTTCATCATCATTCCATACCTTGTCTTTCTCTTTAATATTTCTCTTAGTTGAATTTGGTACCTCAATTTCTGTCTTCAATGCCATTAGCATTCTGTGTTCCTCATGCATTCCTTTCTAGGAAAGCTCTCTCTTATATTACTAATATGTTCCATGGCTGAGTGTATCCTATACAGTGTGATAACTGCTGTACTTTTCTTACCAAATATCTTCATTTGGTTCCTTTTAAATAGTGTTTAATATATTTGGTGGATGATGCCCAACCATAAATTAATCATTTATTCAAAGAAGGCTCAGTCGTTTAGTCTCTCTCAGGAATAACATTCATTTAGCTGACAAGTATTGTCAATATCAATAATATTGACAATATTACTTCACCTGCTATACTGAGAACTATAGAAGTTTCTTTCCTCATTGTGTATGTGTCAATGAAAATGTCAATCATTCAAGTTAAGTAACTATATACTATGAAACAAAGTGAAGTGGTAGAAGTTGTATTTTGATTAAATCAGTCAAAACCATTTCTAAGACCAGTGTTCCAAAGTGTCAGTTAAGAGAGGAAGTAGACCAAGAGAAAGGTTAGAGGATTGCCCTAGAAAGAAGCTATCACAACACATGCTAAGACTCAGTAAGAGTAATGTCCAGACTACACTTCAAAAGCCAGTGTACTAGAGCAGAATGCCAACAAGAGAGAAAGAAATCAGGTAAGAAGACAGTGTTATGAATTGTGCCCACCTCTTCTCCAAATTCATGTATTGAAGCCTAGAACAGAAGATTGTAACTTTGGCTGACAGGGCTTCTGATGGTTAATTCTGACTTGTCAAGTTGACTGGATTTAGAATCATGTAGCAAACGTTTCCTTGTTGTGTCTGAAGACAGTTCTAGAGAAGATATCTGAATTGAAAGACCTTTCCTGAACATGAGCAGTACCATCTTCTAGACTGGCACTCCAGGCTACACACACACACACACACACACACACACACACACACACACACACACAAGGAGCAAGTGGACTGAATGCTAACTTACATCTCTCTGTGTTTCTTGACTGTACATGCAATGTGGCCTCATTTTCCTGCCACTGGGCCTTCCTTGCTGTGATAGATTGCATCCCCCAAATGGTAGACCAAGATAAGCCCTTTCCCTTCAAGTTTCTTCTTATAAGGTCATGACAGTAAGAAGTAATTAATATAGGATGTATAAATAATAAGTAAATTATAATGAAGCTATTAAGGTGGGTACTAATCCACTTTAACTGATGTCTGATTAAGGAAGAATTTGGCCATACCAAAGAAAAGTTAAAAAAAAAAAACCACACAAAAAAAACCTAAAAACAAACACAAAACAAAACAAAACAAAAACAAAAAAACCTACCATGGATGGATGGAACAAAATGACTGTGTGGGACACAAAGGGAAAGCTGCCACCCACAAACTAAGAAGAAGAGCCACGAGGGCAACTAAATCTATCAATACTTCAATCTTAGACTTGTAGCTTTAGGTAGTGAGGAAATAAATGTCTTTTGTTCGTAAAGGTAGTGGTGCTTTGCTATAGTAGCCTTGCGAACTAATACAGATAAGCAGGAGCCGCCGAACAGAGATCTTTATTCCCAGAAACTGGAATTGCATGTTCCATTTATTTTACTAATATAAAATGCTTCTTTCTTATTAAGACATAGAGCTTGGTGGGGTTTTGTAAGAAAAACAGTTAAGAGTCAGTTTCTTTCCCATGAGAGGACAGATAATAATCAATGGTGTGGAGACAATTATAAGTAATTTAGCTAAAGGCTCTGAAATAACCACTAAGAGAAATAGGACACAGTGTGCAACATGAAAAACTATAAAAATACAAGTCCTACCTATGAGGGACACAGGGCAATGCAAAGAGGCATCAAGCTCTGTGTAAGACTTTGTATGACTGGCAATGGCAAGCCTTAGGTCTACCAGGGTCACAGATTCTCTAGAATCTGAATCCTCTCATCAGCTCACCCTACTTCAGGGGATGAGCCCCTTCCAGCTAGTCCTAGATTAAGCCAAATCCTCAATGGCTTGGGGAGTTTCCTCTATAACCCCATCTTCAGCCAGGCAGACTCATAGATTTCATTCTGCGTCCTTCTGCCAAAGAATAGTTCAAACACGGGAAAACACCTCAAGAAAGGGGCTTCTGCTGAGAGATCTAAGAAGGTTTGGTTTTGCCACTGAACCAGAAGCATGGGGTGTCAGATAGAGACCTAACCTGGTCCTGCCACAGTCTCAGTATTACTCAACTCCCATGGGAGTCTAAGCAAAGTGTACATGAAACAGTTAAGGAAAGGTTAGAAATGAAGTTCTGACTACATAATTTTACCCCTAACCAGCTGGGCCTGGTAGTTTGTATTAGCCTCAAATCTAAAGCTACAAAGGCAGTGAATTCCTTTACTGATACCCTTCTATTTTACATGGTAAATGTCTTTAGTATCTTTCAGCTAGACTGTAAGACTCATGAATGTAATGAGTGTCTTGTCAGTTCTGTTCCTATTAACTGGCAAAGCACCTGACTCACAGAGGATAGAATCAACCTTTGCTTCCTGAATGGATGCTGAGTTAATGGATTTTCATACTCAAGTGCATTAGAGACTATTCAACTGTGTATATATGACTTTACAACATCACAGATATATTTAAGTTTTGTGACTGTGTGACTCAGAGAACTCAATATCATCCTTTAAATTTCATGACTTGTATTTTTAGTGGATGATGTCATTTAATACACCCCCAAACACCTCTGTAGCAAAAAACGAAAAATCTACCCCAAAGACATATTTTCCACTTTTACCTGTGCCCATCCTGTCTACCACCTCAGATCAGCAATAGTAGCGCTCTGATTTGGAACCATCCTATAGATCCCTTATTTGCCTTTTTCTTTCTTGGAAACCCTCTATGCATTCTTAAGGCTAATGTTACTCACTTGTTAATTCTCTCATTCATGTGTAAAGTGGGTGAGTCACTAATTTATTGCTATATAACAAAAAATCCTTGGGTCTACAGGCTTAAACAGTATCTTATTTGCTTTAAGATTGTGTTTGTGCCACCTGGCTGTTTTCTACTGAGCTTAGCTGGGAGATTCTTCAGCTCATAGACTCTCGTATGTACCTGTACCCAGCTGCTGAGTGGAGACTGGCTTGTGGTTACCTGGTTTGCAATGATCTTGGCTAGAACAGCAACAATTGGCTTTGTGCACATTCCATCCCTTTACCCTGAATATTAACTTAAGATTAAATATAAAATCAAAACCCTCAGGTTCAGGGTATTACAGGATAAAGAATACTAAGTTACTGGTGATAATGTATAATAAAAACGAATCTAGACTCAATACAAGAAGGCTTTACTGAAAACAATTACCTCAAGGGGAGGAGGAAGGGAGCAAGGGGTTGCTATAGGAGCTGGAGACAAGAGTGATCCAAGAGGCAGGCAAGAAAAGAGTTTTTCTCTTACAGAGAGGAGCAAACAAAGTGAGTCGGTCACAGAAGAAGTGGAAGAGCAAGGCTACAGCCAACAGGAGCAGAAATGGCAGAATCGCAATACTAGGCTTTGAAGCTGAAATGGGAGCCTGTGGCATGTCTAAGGAATCCTCATGGCCTAGGTTTACAAAGAGCTATCAACACCTGAGTGCTAAGGGCCCAAGCACCACAGTGCCACCCAGGAGTGGAGTGGTCACAGTGAAAGGCTCCAGCTACTCCTGTTCCCACCCGTCTGCTGCCACTGCTGGCTGCTATCCAAGGTCAAGGGGATAGAAAAGCTACCAGAGACAAGGCTTGGAAAACTCCTCATTCACCACAATTTCTATTTCAGGTAGAGCCTGATGCCACCAGCTGATGATTAACATACTTGATATGTTTCGTGGAAAGGAAATAATCAGGGCAGTTGCTAAGCCTCACGAAGAGGTCATTCTAATTGGAAAATCAAATATACATTTTTCCTCTTCCTTTATTGAATATTTTCTTTTTCAAATGTTATCCCCTTTCCCGGTTTGCCCTCTGGAAACCCCCTATCCCATGTTCCCTACCCCTGCTTCTATGGGGATGCTCCCCCACCCACCTACCCACTCCTGCCTCCCTGCCTTGGCATTCCTCTACATTGAGGCATTGAGCCTTCACAGGACCAAGGGCCTCCTCCCATTGATGACCAACTAGGCCAGCCTCTGCTACAAATATGGCTGGAGTCATGGGTCTCACCATGTTTTGGTTGGTGGTTGTACTGGCTGGTTTTGTGTGTCAACTTGACACAGACTGGAGTTATCATAGAGAAGGGAGCTTAGTTGGGAAAGTGCCTCCATGAGACCCAGCTGTGGGGCATTTTCTCAATTAGTGATCAAGGGGGGAGGGCCCCTTGTGGGTGGTGCCATCCCTGGGCTGGAAGTCTTGGGTTCTATATGAGAGCAGGCTGAGCAAGCCAGGGGAAGCAAGCCAGTAAGGAAAATCCCTCCATGGTCTCTGCATCAGCTCCTGCTTTCTGACCTGCTTGAGTTCCAGTCCTAACTTCCTTTGGCGATAAACAGCAATGTGAAAGTAAGCTAAATAAACCCTTTCCTCCCCAACTTGCTTCTTGGTCATGTTTATGCAGGAATAGAAACCCTGACTAAGACAGTGGTTTAGTCCCTGGGAGCTCTAGAGGTCTGGTTGGTTGATATTGTTTTTCTTCCTTTTTTGGGGGGGGGTTTCTCTGTGTAGCCTTGGCTGTCCTGGAACTCACTCTGTAGACCAGGCTGGCCTGGAACTCAGAAATCCGCCTGCCTCTGCCTCCCAAGTGCCTATGGGGTTGCAAACCCCTTCAGCTCTTTCAGCTCTTTCTCTAACTCCTCCATTGGGGACCTTGAGCTCAGCCCAACGATTGGTTGCGAGCATCTGCATCTGTATTTGCCAGGCACTGGCAGAGCCTCTCAGGAGACAGCTATATCAAGCTCCTGTCAGCATGCACTCGGCATCCACAATAGTGTCTGGACTGTATATGGGATGGACCCCCAGGTAGGGCAGTCTCTGGATGACCTTTCCTTCAATCTCTGCTCCACACTTTGTCTCTGTATTTCCTCCTGTGAGTATTTTGTTTCCCTTTCTAAGAAGGACTGAAGCAGCCACACTTTGGTCTTCTTCATTCTTGAGCTTCATGTGGTCTGTGAATTGTATTTTGGGTATTCTGAGCTTTTGGGCTAATATCCACTTATCAGTGAGTGCGGGTTCTTTTGTGACTGGGTTACCTCACTCAGGATGATATTTTCTACTTCCATCCACTTCCCTAAAAATTTCATGAAGTCATTGTTTTTAATGGCTGAGTAGTACTCCATTGTCTAGATGTACCACATTTTCTGTATCTATTCCTCTCTTGAGGGACATCTGGGTTCTTTCCAACTTCTGGCTATTATAAATAAGGCAGCTATGAACATAGTGGAGCATGTGTCCTTGTTATAAGTTGAAGCATCTTTTGGGTATGTGCCCAGGAGTGGTATAGCTGGGTCCTCAAGTTTATACTATCCCCTTAAATATTGGGGAAAACAGACCTTTGTAAATCACTTTGCTCCATAACAGTGCCACTGCTAACTTTAGGAAAGATGCTTCCAGTGTCTCCTTCTTTACACTGTTTGGCTTTTCTGTTGTCATTTGCACAAATTCTTTAATAAATTAAGGGTGTTTCTTTTTTCTAAGCTGCTGAAGATTCTGTCAGGAATAAGGGTTCCACTGTGCCTAAGTGATTCTTCTGTATATATTTTATCATACGCCATTTACTATAATTTAGTGATGTTCCTTTTCCACATAAAACCGAGCCTTCCTGGTCATTGTAGTTTTTGAAGTATGCTAGAAATTCAAGTTTCTTGTATTTTATGACTTTGTTATCTACATTTATAAGTGAATTGTGCCATAATTTTCTACTTTTGTGCTTTTCCTGAACAACTAATCAATATATCTAGCTTTTATTAGCTTTGTAAATTTAGTTGAGTAACTCCTTTCTCCAACACTTGTCTCTGGAAGTTTGAAATTAGAAAGATTTTTAGAAAACATATTTTGGGATAGATAATTTCAATCTTTAATTTATTTTGATAACTCAATTTTTGCTTCTAGAAAATGATTATACCTGTTTTAAGTCTTATTATTTATTTTTATGAATATGCTTATGTTTTTTAAACCTCTACTAATTATGTATTTTATTGTGAGCTTTTAAAAAATTATTGCTATAATAGTTATTTTACTTATAATTTTTGGTAACTGTTAAAAATAAATTTTATTTAAAAGAAAAAGCAAGAAAATTCAGAAAAGGTAAGTTTGGGTCATAAAACCCTTCCTCAGTGGAGCTTGGGGAGTCTTATAGAAAGTGAGGAGAAAGACCCAAAGAGGACAGGGACTCCACAGAAAGATCAACAGAGTCAATTAACTTGGACCCTTGAGGGCTCCCAGAGACTGAATTACCAACCAAAGAGGGCTGGGCTTAGGCCACCTGCACATATATAGTAGAGAAGCAGCTTGGTTTTCATGCAGGTCCCACAACAACTGGAGCAGGGGTTGTCCCTGAGCCTGCTGCCTGCCTATGGATCCCATTCCCTTAAATGGACAGCCTTGTCTGGCCTCAGTGGGAAAGGATTTGCCTGGTCCCTCAGTGACTTGATGTGCAGTGTCTTCTGAGAAGGGAAGATGGAATGGGGGGAGGACTTGAGTGAGGGGGTACTAGGAGGAGAAGAAGGGCTGGTATTGGGTTGAAAGTGAATAAATAAATACATTTAATAAAATCATAATAATAAAAGGAATAGCTCATATGTTTGGATGGTAGGTCCCTAGTTGGTAGATAATTTTGAAAAGGATAAGAAGCTCTGACCTTGTTGGGGGTGTTGTGTAACTGAGAGTAGGCTTGCAGGTTTCAATAGCCCAAGCCAGGGTCAGTCTCTCTCTCTCTCTGCCTCCTGCTTCTGGATCAATGTAAACCCTCAATTACTGCTCCAGCACTATGCCTACCAGCTGCCACGCTTCCCACCATGATGGTCTATAACTATAAGCAAGCCACCAGTTAAATGCTTTATTTTCTAAGTTGCCTTGGTTATGGTGTCTCTGGAGAGCAATAGAAAAATAACTATGGTACTGCCAAACAATTTTTTGAAACTCACTTTTTCTAAGTGGGACATTTTTGACAAATATATTCAGTGACTAATGTCTGGTTTCTGAGTTAAGCTACTGTTTCCTTGTCCACTCTCCGTGCATGTGGTTAAAGTCCCTCCATGTTCTCCTTCTCAGCTTGCTGCAGATTTACACATTTAACTGGGTGCTGCCCACCATCAACCTTTCACAGATTTTTTTTTTTTAAATTTATTTTTTTGTGATTTGAAATAGGTTTGTTTTTTCCTCATCTAAGCTATCCTGATTGCAGTTTCCCTTCCCTCTATTCTTCCCAGTTCCTCCCCATCTCCTCTCCCATTCGGATCCATTCCCTTTCTGTCTCTCAATAGAAAACAAGCAGGCTTCTGAGAGATAATAAAAAATTAAATATAATAAGATAAATCAAAAAACTCTAATGCATCAACATTGGATAAAACAAAGAGAGAAAATAGCCCAAGAGAAGGCACAAGAAGCAAAGAACTACTTGTTCACATATGCAAGAATCCCATAAAAACACTGAACTAGAAGCCATGATATATACGTAGAGGACATGATGCAACCCATGAAGGCTGTGCATGTTCATATGAGCTTTGATAATACTGATTTAGAAGGCCTTGTTTTCTTGATGTCCTCTATCCCTTCTGGCTTTTATACCCTTTCTGCCTCCTCTTCCTCAAGGATCCCTGAGCCCCGTGGGAGAGATTTGGTAGATTTATACCTCTTAGAGCTGAATGTTCTAAGGTCTTTCACTCTCTGCAATTTGTCTAGCTGTGGTCTCTGTTTTGTGTCCCATCTTCTGGAGGAAGGAGTTTTTCGGATGAGTGTCGAGGAAGGCAGTGATCTATGAGTGTAGCACAGAGTCTATAGGACTCATTTGATTGCTATGTTTGGAGCTGGAGAGAGAGCTCAATGTTTAAGAGAACTCTTTGCTCTTAAGAGGACTTGGGTAACTTTCCACTGCCCACATGGTGGCTCACAACTGCCTGTAACTCCAATTCCAGGGCATCTAATGACTCTTGAGGCTCTGTAGGACTGGGTATACATACAGTGAACATACATGCATATAGCCACTAACAAATAAATGTCTTCAAAGGAATTAAAACAATTCATACCCATATTGTTTGGACTTAGCTGTTACTCTTTCTCTAAAATTATCACTTAACTTGTCTATTTTCATTCTTCCTAGTTACAGTGTAAAATAGATTTAACATTCCTCAACATACATAGATTTAACATTCCTCAACATACATACATGTATGTCTGTACTGCATGATTAGTGTTTTATGTTTACTGATTTTGATTATGTCATGATTTCCATTTATATTTCCTCTTCTAATGTATGTTATTCAGAGTTTCTAAACATGATTTAGGAGCACACTTGATTCTCTTTTTATTTTTAATTTCAAATTAAATTATATTATGATTATGGAATTTATCTTGTGTACACATTTCTTGGAGTCATTAGGCATCCTTTATATCCTAGTTGAAAGCCATTTTCCCAGTAATCTGTGCACTAAATGTAATGTTGTGCAAGTTATTAGCATTATGTTTTTAATGCTTCTACATAGTATTATACAGATTTTATAAGCTTGAACCATCAGCTTCTAGAATCTAAGTTTTGCCTAAATTCTTTCTTTTGGTGAATTTGTTTTTCTTTATTTCAAATTCTATGTTATTTAGCTAATACACAGATCCATTGCTTTAATTTCTTTTTGAAGCTGGGTGGTGGTGGTGCACACCTTTAATCCCAGCACTTGGGAGGCAGAGGCAGGCAGATTTCAGAGTTCGAGGCCAGCCTGGTCTACAGAATGAGTTCTAGGACAGCCAGGGCTACACAGAGAAGCCCTGTCTCGAAAACAAACAAAACAAAACAAAACAAAACAAACAAACAAAAAACAAACAAAACCAAAAAAAATCTTGATAGACATTGTTTCTTTGATAAAAATGCATTTGCTTTTGGGTTTTTGTAAGTGCTAATAGTTTTTTCTCTGAATTTCTTTTTGAAGAGGGTGGTTTTGCTTGTTTTTATTTTGGATTAAAGCATTAGTATATATCCCAAGCAGGACGTGCAAACACGATTCTACTGCCTCTGCCCCTTGAGCATGGGGCTTCTAGATGTCTATCACTACAGAGAGATGGGATGATCGAGATCAGGAGCCAACATTATCTTCTGCTGTCTTTGGTTCTCTTTAAAAACTGCATTACTTGTAAGACTGCATGCCACAGGTAGAGATTGACTCTCTCTTTCCAACATGTGGGATCAGGGATCAACTCAGGTTCTCAGGCTTGTTAGCCAGCACTTTGGCATCTCACCGGCCTAGTCATATATTACTGTCTTTGAGATTTAACCAAACTAACGCATGTGTGCTATTGGGTAAAACTTTTAGAATATAGTAACTTACCAACCTACAGGGTAATAATGCCATATGACAACATCTGAAATGAACTGCGGAGCATTTTTGGCTTCCCTGTAACCTTCCTTCCTGAGGTTCCCACCAATGTATTTGATAAATTTATAGCTTTATGGCTTTTCTTTTGTTCTGTGATTATAAAAATTCTCCCATGATATAACATGTTATTCCAGACAGCCTAAGTCCATGTTCCTGGGCCATAGTTGGGTCAGAATAAACTACATTTAATTTGTTTACTTAAACAAGAACAATGAAGATTATTTTCTGGGTTCCAGGGAAAAGAGACCAGGAAAGCCAACTTCATTAATTCACAGACAGAAACCAGAGAATTTTTGGTTGCTAGAAAGGAATCATTTATAAATGTGGACATCGTGATGCAGTAGGCGGAGGAGAGAATGCAGTGAAACATTCTAATAATACCAAAGGAACATGTGTGGGTGTCTGTGGTGCTGCTATGCCAAAGACGTACTAATGACTTAAATGACTGCTAACACAGGGATGAGGACAATAATGTGAGTTAAGAACAATCTAGGACCCTGATCACAATATGCCAATGATACCTTGACCCCAGAACCTGTGAGAGAGACCCAGGCTGATGCCCCATCCCACTTAACTAAGCACTCAGTTCTCAGAGCAGGAAACAATCTGTTCTCAACCCTACTCCAAACCATTGATTCAGATATTGCCTGGAGATAAAGAGCTGTCATAAGAGAGAGTGCCTAACCTCTTCTCAAAGGAACTGACTTCTAAATGTTAAGTTTAAGGACATAAAAAGGAGAGGTGGTAGGGAGAAGGAAAACAGGGAAATAATTTGAGAGAAGTATAGACTGGGTCCTAAGCTAGTTGGCCAGCATAAGAAACCTAGGGCCTAAACCACCGAAGAGAAATCTTCCTGAGCTTAGAAAAGCTATCAAGCACTGACCTGATCCCAGGCCCAAAAATCAAATTAAATTTTATTAAATTGTTAAAGACCAATACAGAGACAAACAGTCAACAGTTGGTGGAATTTAAAATTTGGGTGAGTGTGGTCATGAAGAGAAAGAAAGGAAGGGATTCTAAGCACTTGAGAGGTAGAGGCAGGCAGTTCTCTGACGATAAGCTGGAGCTACACAGAAAAAGCCTGTCTAGAAAAATCACAAAAAATATAAATAAAAATCCTGTTGTCCCCGCTGCTACCAAGGCAGAGCTGCCTGAGGAATGAGATCGAGGAAGCTCTGGACATGGACTTCCTCTATCAGCAAGCTGACCATGGGGACTTGACTGTCATCTTCTACCTCTCCAAGTATATCCTCATCACGATTGTCATGCTATGTGGTCCAGTCCATGAGGAAGCTGTGCAGAGACTTGAAATCATTGCAGATCCTGTCCGGATAACGAGATGTGACACTAATTGCTGTTCACTAACCTACTCTGGGCTGAGCTGGGAAGGGCCAGCAGACCAGACACTGAGCAGCCATTATCTAGACAATCTTCCTGCTCCTCCCTGGCCTATTGGTTCTTACTTCTTCCAAAAAGGACCTCTGGGTCATCCTTAGCTCAACAGAACCTTTTGTATAAGACACTACGGGGGGATCTTTCAGGTCCTGGGGCAGATGAAAATGGACAGAGTGAATTACACCATCCAGTCTCCAGCCCCAGCTGCAGGAACACTCCATCCAGTTTGAGCGGACTCAGTTCCACGAGCTTCTCAACAAAGTGCCTAGCCCCTCCTTAACCACAGCCTGAAGTGGCTCACGCAAGCAGCCACACAGCTCATCACCCCTTCTACGGCTCTGACACACAGCACTGCTCCAACTCTGAAAACTGTGTCCGCAGCTTCATTGATCAACAGACCCACTTGTTCCTCAAGTGCTGCTTTGTTCTGGGTGCGCAGCGATCTCTCTTGGACCTTCCTGGGGGCCTCGCTCCGATTGAAGCGGAGCTGGCAGAACTGGGCCAGGGGTTTGTCAGCCTGACACATCACAACTAGCAGGTGTTTGCCCCTTATGACACCGAGATCTTAAAAACCCTCATCTCCCCAGCCCAGACCCTGACCACCAAAGTCGGGTCTCTCTGATGGCATCGGCTTGGAGCCCTGGCACCTTAGACCCAGGAGAAGGCCCAACTTCTTGGGATAACTTCACTAGTGGGCAGCAATGCAGTGGGTCCCCTCTGCCAGCATACCAGGGCTATAGGGAGCAAACATGTAAACA
>NW_022196891.1:56445719-56462660 GCF_008632895.1 Mastomys coucha | reverse complement strand
CATGCCTCTAATCCCAGCATTTGGGAGGCAGAGCAGAGGCAGGAGGATTTCTGAGTTCGAGGCTAGCCTGGTCTACAGAGTGAGTTCCAGGACAGGGCAGCCAGGGCTATACAGAGAAACCCTGTTTTGAAAAACCAAAAAACCAAAAAAGAAAGAAAGAGAGAGAGAAAGAGAGAGAGGGGGGGAAGGGAGAGAGAGAGAGAGAGAGAGAGAGAGAGAGAGAGAGAGAGAGAGAGAGAGTCTTCCCAAGCTGAGTATACACACCTAAAGCTACACTTCCTAAATGAGCAATATCCTAAGTCTAATGTGTGTGTGAGTATATGCGTGTGTGAGTGTCTGTGTGTGTGTGTTTGTGTGCGCATGCACGCACGCACGCATGCACGCACATGCATGATGTAAATATGGCATTTAGAATAGAAAGATGTGAAATTAAAGAGATAGGCCCGTGTCCTTGTGAGTTCTGGGTATTAATTACATGCAATGTGTATAATTTATAAATATTGCTTTCCACTCTGTAGATTATCTCTTTACTCTGTTGATTATGTCTTTTGTTTTATAGAAGCTTTAAGATAGATATCATCTTAGTCGTCCATTTCTGTGTATTCACTGTGCTTTGGCGATCATCTCCAAACCTCTTCTCGACTCCAAGGTCTTGAAGAGTTTTCTCTGGTTGTTATTTGCAAGATATAGTACTTGACTATCTACAAGCACACTTTGCCTGGTGTATTAGTTACTTTTCTCGTTGCTATGACCAAAGATGGAAGCGATTTAAGGAAGAGTTTGTGTAGGACTGTTCCAATAGCAGAGGGAAAAAACCACAGCAGTGGGAGCCTATGGCTGCTGGCGACATTGCTCTGCAGTCAGGAAGCAGAAAGAGATGAGTGCTCACGCTTAGCGCGCTTTCTCGTTTCCCCCTTTTTATTCGGTCCGTGACCTCAGCTACGGGTGGATCTTCCTCTTCAATTTAATCAGTCTCTAAACACCCTCATACATTTGCCCAGCTGTATGTTAGCTAGATAATTCTAAAGCCAGTCAGGTTGACAGTGAATGTTTTGCTGCTTTGGTTTTTTGTTTGTTTGTTTGTTCGTTTTTTGTTTTTTTGTTTTTTTCTGCTCCTCTGCTTTCACTGTAGTCTCTGGGGTCGGAACCCAGATCCTCACATTCATGTAGCCAATGTCTTTAGATGCTGAGCCATCTCATGGGAGTTATATGATTTATGTTTCTAGATATTTTAAGTACAACCACTTACTTGATTTCTTTTTTTTTCTATAATTGGTATGTATGTATAGAAATACTTCTGACTTTTGCATGTTGATTTTGTGTCACTTGATTCAGAATATTTTACTACTTTTTAGCGGCTTCTCCAGGGTTTTAAATATGTTATGATGATATCATAAGTGTCATAAGTAGCTGTTTTGCTTCCTTATTTTTCATTTGGACTCCCTTCACTTTTTTTGTATTATTGCTCTAGCTATAATTTTTGATGCTGTACTGACATAAATAAATAAATAAAAGTGGTAAAAAAAAAAAAAAACCCATCATGATCAGCTTTCCAGAGCTTAGAAAGCTTTCAGCATTTCCTCAATTTGATGTTAACCACAGAACGACAGGCGATGGCATTTCTTTTGTTGTGCAGAGTTTTTCATTATGGAAAAAATACCAAGTTTTATGAAAGTATTTTTCTGCATCTACTCAGGTTTTATGTAATTTTGTCCTAAATTCTGTTGATATGGTAAATAACATTTGTATTAGACCATTCTTGCATCCCTGAATGAAACCTGTTTACTCATGATAGTCTTTTAAAGGTGGTTTATAATATATTTGCAAAAATATTTTGTTGAGAATGTATGTATATACATTCATCAGAAATATTATTAGTAGAAATATTAATCTGTAGCTTGTGTGTGTGTGTGATTTGTATGTAGCTACATGTACAACCTCATGATATTTGTGTAAACTTATAGGATAAGCTTGGAAGAATCTTCTTCCTCTTAACATTTTTGAGAAGAATTTTTATTCATTTTCCCCTAAGTGTTTGATAGAATTCAGCAATGAACACATCCAGTTCCTGTCTTTGATTCAATTTAATTTCTTACGAGTGACATATTCAGAGTTTTCTAATTCGTGTAATTCAATATTGGTAAAGTTATGTGCCCAAGCACTTATCTATGTCCTCCAGGGTGTCAATTTTGTTTGCATATAGATGTTTATAATACTCTCCGATATGACTTTTAGTTTCTGTGGTATCATTTCCATTTCTATCTTTGTTATTTATTTAAGAATTCTTCCTTTTGTTCTTTCTTCATGCTTTCCCTGGCAAGGAGTGCTATAGAGTGTGGGTTGAACTCCCAGTTCTCCCACCTCAGCCTCCGAGCGCTGGGGTTAGTGATATGCATCATCTCACTCACTTTCTTTCTTCATAATCTATCCATGGATTTTATTTTTTAAATCTCTTTGATATTCCATCTATTTTTTTTCTTCTTTTCCCGTTTTTTTGTTTGTTTGTTTGTTTTTGTTTTTTTAAGTATTGAGGAGCAAACAGGTCCTTGAGCATGCCAGGCAAGAGTTCTGCCACTGAGTTTACAGCCATACCATAAAAAGTGGGCTATCATATCAGTCCAAGACACTGCCCCTGGGAAGGAAGTCCTATACACTTTTGGAAGAGTTCCTTCAGGCAAAAGAAGCTTGTCCATTGCGACTGATAGACCTTGAAGTTCCCCTTGACCCTTGAATTATTTTAACACAACATACCGTGTTAATTGTGAATAGCAAGACTAACAAGTGTCAGATCAAATCAGCTGTGAAGAAATTGTATTCCATCGACAGGGTCAAGACCGATACCCTGTCAGGTCTGTTAGGATGAAGGTATGTGTCTTACTGGTTCCTGTTTATAATGTGTCTAGGTATTGCTAACAAAATTGAGATAATCTAAATTGAGTCCAGCTGGCTAATTCCAAATACATATTTTTTCTCACCACAAAAATAAAATGATAGTAAATTAACAATTAGGAGAAATTAAAAATAGAGAAAGAAAATACTATTTTAAAGCTCTAGTATTGCACTGCATTCTTCCTCACATTTAAAATATTGTTCTCCATTTTTTTTACATATCTTTGTCTACTTATCTCAACATATTAATTGAGTTACTGTTTTAACTTATTTTACCTTTTAGTCTCTCTATAAAGGCATAAGCCTCATTTATGCCTCATGTTTGCAATACTGAAACATTATGAATTTGCCTGTAATTTTCTGGTGAATAGTACACATTCTAGTTGCCTCTTTAGTATCTCTTTCTGTTTGAAGAGCATCCTTTAATCTTTCTTGTAGAACAGGTTCGGCAATTATGTGTTCTCTTTCCTGGCTGTTGTTTGAGCATGTCATTATCTCTCTTGCAGCTCTGAGGGCATCGGATCCCATTACAGATGGTTGTGAGTCACCATGTGGTTGCTGGGAATTGAACTTAGGACCTCTGGAAGAGCAAGAAGCTAGTGCTCTTGACAGCTGAGCCATCTCTCCAGCCCTAGAAATGAATTCTTAATCCAACTGTAAAAAGAGTGAAAACAGATGAAACTAAAATTTTATGTTAAATAAAAAAAGACAGACCTAGAAAGACAAATACCATGTTGTTTCTCTTTTAAATAATCTAGATGATAGATAGATAGAAAATTTCAAAGTAGAAAGGAGGCTATGAGGGAGCAGGGAAGGATCTAAAAAGGGAGGCAAAACCAAGAAAGGGTAATGGAATATATGTGGAAGAGGAATTTGGGAGAAGGAAGGGGACAGCAAGAGGAGGAAGATAGAGGAGGGTGGAGAGCAGTTACTTAGAACCAAGTATAATTATGTGCAAAATGTTCTAAAACCTATTGATCTGTATGTTAGCAAAAATATGGATGAAAAGAAAAAATAATGAAAATATTAAATTTATAAGAACAAAACTAGACCCACTGTGTTGCTTTTGGACTTTGAGGTTTCCCTAAGGATGTGGGAGGCCATCAGCTTTCAGCAAGGAAGTGATATAACATGATTTGCATTTTCAGAAGGTTGAAAATTCATACATGATGACTCATACATGAAAATATAACTTTCTATAGTGTAGCTCAACTAGCTTAAAATTCCTTACTTCCTCTTCCTACTAAAAAATAACTTGAAGGCATATTTTTGAGGGTACTAGTCATTCTGTGAAAAAAAAAACTACTTTTCAATCCAGTTTCCCTTGGGATAAATGTCTAGTGTTTATTTTCTCTCTTTCATTTTTGCTCCTATCCCTTGGTTTAATGGTTAATTTGATTGTCAACTTGGTATCATCTAGAATCACCTACATGAGATCAACCTCTGGGCATGTCTGGAGGGCCTTTCTAGATTAGACCAAGTGAGGAGGGCCTGCACACCCTGAATACAGACAATATCTCTCCAGGTACTTTGGTCCTGGATTAAATCAAAAGAGAAAGTGAACTGGGCATCAGAATCATTCTCTCTGCTTCCTGACTGTGGAGACAATGTGATCTGATATCTTGTAGTCCAGTGTGCCATCCCAATTTCCCCATAATGATGTAATGTGTCTGCAAACTTTGAACCAGAACGAACCCATTCTTCCTTAATTTGCTTTTGGCAAGTAGTTTGTCCCAGCAAGAAGAGACATGACTATTACACTTGTAAGCTGAGGACTAAGTGCTGGGTGGCTTCTGTGATAACCAGTGTTGGGAAGGAATAATGAATGTATGATAGGTGCCTCCCTTGGTCTGGCCCTTAAACATTACAAACTGCGGTCAATGAGGCATGATTTCTTATGTCTGGCTTTAAGCATTGTAGAGCAACATCTTCATGTACTAACACATGTGCCACACTGTCTTCATCAATAATTCTTAATTATTTTTAAAGTTAGTATACAGAATAATGGATTTTATTATGAAGTTTGCATATATATATCTTCATGGTTAAACAGATTTTCTTTATGTCTTTATACCATATTTTTAAATCCATTAAACTATTAATGTGTATGTGTGCTGGTTCTCTTCCTAAGCTACTGTGAATCATTCAGAAATAAACATGAGTTTTGAAATATCTCTACGATATGTTGACTTACATTAATTTAGGTATATACCAAGAAGTATAGATGGGTCATATGGCAGTTCTAGTTTTAGTTTTGTTTATTTTTTGTTTTAGAAAATTTCGTGCTGATTTCCATTGTTACTGCACAAGTTTACACCCCACCAACAGTGTAAAAACCTCCTTTTTCATCATAGCATTTACAGGTGGTTGCTTTTTTTGCTAGTCATCCTGCTGAGAGTGAGGGGGAATCTTAAAGTGATGTTAATTTACATTTCCCTAGTGGCTATGAGCATTAGACAATTTCCAACTATTTATTGGTCCTTTGTAGTCCTTCCTTTGATAAATGCCTATTCACTTCATCAGTCTTTATTGATTGATGATTTTTGTGTTTAAGTGTGCCAGTTCTTCATGTATACTAGATTCCAATCTCCTATCTGATGTACACTTTTCAACATGGTTTCCCCCATTATGTAGGCTATCTCTCCACTCTGATGATTTTCTTTGCCGTGTAGAAACATTTTCCTTTCATATAATCCCATTTGTAATTGTCCATTCTTTGCAGTGATGGCACCAGTATATGGTCATAAAGCTCCACATAACACTCCAACATTATTTATAGTATGTTTGGAAAATATGTAGACGAGGAATGGGGGATAGGCCTGGGTAGGCCAGAGTTAATATGTCTGCACTCAGGGCAAGCAGAATCTCTTCACTAATTGAGGAATGATTTTCTAGAGACATCAAGAACTTTATGTGGTATTTTCAGAGAACCCATGTTTGGGGAAAGTGTTGATAACAAAATTATTAAGTTGATAATAAAATACCTCTGATGATTAGTGTAAAATGGGAAATGACTTATTTTGACTTATGCTTTTAGAGGTCCCACCCATCATGGAAGAGCCATTCATCAGCAATCACCCATTTTACTTTCACATGATTTACATCACCTTGAAAATTTGCAGAATTTTAATTATTTCTAACAATGATGCCTGCTTGCAGTAGAATTTACCCTTTCCAAAAACTATATTATTTTGTTTGTTTGTTTCTTTGGTTGTTTTTTAGACACACAGAATTTTAAACAGCAGAACTCAATAAGCAACCAGAAAAAATAATGAGGCTATGGAGCAAATTCAGTGTCTTGAAATGAATAAAGCACATGAATAGCCATTTGTTCATGGAAAATATCCAAAATATCACATAGCCACCTGAAAACACATCCAACACCTCTAGCTATTAAAGACGTTAATGTAAATTAGATTTAATCAAAGCAAGCAAAGGTTTACTTTCATATAATCCCATGACAT
Organism: Mastomys coucha; assembly: GCF_008632895.1. Taxonomy (NCBI): domain Eukaryota; kingdom Metazoa; phylum Chordata; class Mammalia; order Rodentia; family Muridae; genus Mastomys; species Mastomys coucha. The sequence continues at coordinate 56,456,307 of NW_022196891.1, read as the reverse complement.
ATCACCATTGATGAATCACCCTGATGAAAGCAATTTGTGGAGGAAAGGGTTTACTTGACTCACACTTCCATATCACGTTCATCATTGAAGAAAGTCGGGACAAGAACTCAAATAGGGCAGGATCCTGGAGGTACAAGCTGATGCAGAGGCCATGGAGGGGTTCTGCTAACTTGCTTGTTCAGTCTGCTTTCTATTCTATTCTTCTCTTTTTTTCTCTTTCCTCCCTCCCTCCCTCCCCCCCCTCTCATTACCCTGAGTATTGACTTCTTTTAACTGTGACCAAGGTGCAGTGGTCCACAGCTGACTGTCTTTTTTTATTTAAGAATTCATTCATTTCATATACGTGAATACACTATCATTGTCTTTAGATACACCAGAACAGGGCATCAGATCCCAGTACAGATGATTGTAAGCCACCATGTGGTTGCTGGGAATTGAACACAGGACCTCTGGAAGAGCAGTCAGTGCTCTTAACCACTGAGCCATCTCTCCAGCCCTCAGTCTGCTTTCTTATAGAACCTAGACCACAAACCCAGGGATGGTATCATTCACAGTGCAATGCCCCCACCCCAACTTCCCATCAGTCACTAATTAAGAAGATGCCTTATAAGTTTGCCTACAGTCTGATCTCATGGATGCATTTTCTTAATTGAGTTTTCCTCTTCTCAGATGACTTTACTACCATGGTGTCCACTGGAGCCTAGCTATCCCCACCCCTCCATGGCCCGCTGGATCTAAGCATAGCAAGGGTAGTCGTATTTATACTGTTAATGTGGCACCTGTTTATAAGATACTACTGGCTTGTTGCTCACTCAGGAGTGTGATATTTCTCTCTCAGAACAGCATGTGAAAAGCCTCTCACAGCCTGCTGTGCATACACAGGCCTTCCTTGAGTTTGCATAACCTTCCCTGCCTCTTTTCACACCCCTTTACTGTGTTTGCCCATTACTATACACATGAGACAAGCCCTTAAGCATGGCTGTTCATGTAGGTTTCTTGGGATGCTCTGTGAAAGCTCCATGCTCCAGATTAGCTACAAATATCACATTGCCACATATTTCTCAGTCTGGAGCAGGTGGAGCCCTAATTGTATTCACAGAGGATGGAAAACATCAAAATATGTGGAATATCTTTTTGGATCATCTATTTTACAGCAAATTGGAAAGAAACATGAGTGATTTTCAAGAACATCCTTTTCCTACAAACATGGAAGAAAAAGACAGAAGAAAGCTCTCTCATCCTCAAAATTCCCATAAGGTGGGGCTTGTGAGATGGCTCAGTGGGTAACAGCACTGGCTGCTTTACCGAAGGTCCTGAGTTCAAATCCCAGCAACCACATAGTGGTGCACAACCATCCATAATGAGATCTGACGCCCTCTTCTGGTGCATCTGAAGACAGCTACAGTGTACTCATATATAACAATAAATAATCTTCTAAAAAACATTCCCATAATGTATTCTACTATTTCACACATGGGAATAGAGTCTCTAGTCAGGGCTTACTGGCTTCTCCTGGGAGCCCCTAGATGGTCTCAGGCTATTCCTTATATATTAATCCCGCTGGCTATTTTGTCTATAAAAATGTTCTATGGCATCGATATTACTTTAATTTTTTGAAAGCCTACTTTTAATGATGTTTCTTAAATGTTTTGACCTCCCTTCTAGGCCACTACCTACCAGAGGTTGTGGAAAAGAAGGGATATGGGGAAGTGGATCTCTTTAGAAATGGTTCTTTGGAGCAAATCCCATCTGCATTGTCAGGAAATCATCAGTTCCATTTACAGGTCAGCAGAGTAGCAACAGCAGCAGCAGCAGCTTGATCCACAGGCAAACACTTCACAGATATACCAGCCATCCAATTCAGTAGTGTTGGGATAGCAGCAGTGATGGTATGACCTAGCAGAACAGCCAGGTCTCAGACTAATAGGCATGAGTCAGCCGGAGGGATTCAGACCACCAGAAACACCAGGAGAAGCGAAGATCATTTGGAGACAAGAGACCAAGGAGTGTTGCACAGCAAGATGTATAAGCAAGCCCCTCTCACAGTGCATTGAGTCATTTTTAATACTGCCTCCAAACATCACATGTCCTCCACAGGACTTGCCTCAGCACGTGAGTCTGATTTAACAAAACTCCCCGTGAGCCTGTCTCATCTGACATCACTCTGCCAATCATCCCGAGTCCATGGAAGCAGCAAAAGCTGCAGCGCACCACCAGAAGTTTTTCCATACATATTTCTCTGTATCAAGTCCCAACAATGGAGCTCAACTATGCAGTGTAAGGCAGACCAATATCTTCATCACATGTCTTTTCATGTGCTTGCTTTAGCAAAACATCTTTTCACTTGTGTTTGTTTCAGTGAAACGTTTCTTCTGCCTTAGTGAAACATCCTTTTATCTGTGTCCACTTCAGGAAAACACTTCTTCACGTGTTAGCCTTAGCAAAATACCATCCAACACCACTGATTTTCCAAAGAACCCTTAAGTTTCCACTGCACATGGAGGTGCTGGATAACCTTATAACTTTAAGTCCATGCAGAAAGCATCCTCACAGTTTGCTAAACATCATCTTCATTTCCATAGTATTCTCTGGGCTAAGGGTCTCAGGCGTATACAGTGGCATATACAAGAACATATATATGTTTCTGTTTCTCAGGTGCCAGCTAAGCTATTTGAGCCTTTTACCTGACTTATCTCTTGCACCGTTTTTTAGGGTTTTATGGGATATAGGTCCTCCTTCTTCCATGTAAAGTATATGGAGTGTGGCCTTGATCTTTGACCTTTCCACATTCTTGTTTTGTGTTCTTGAGTCTACTTTCTACACAGGATGTTTGACAAGTTCCACTGTGTTTTGAGCTGCATGTCCATTTTTTTCTGGGTAGTGAGACACAAAGTTGTCTTGGGGTAAATTTGACTAGACACTCAGTAGGTTCTTATAGGTTCTAGATTTTGCCACAAAAGAGGAAGGAGTCACAGCGTTCAGTTGTCTATAGTGAGTCTTTTCATCCATAGTCTGGGGATAGCTGCCTGCATCTGGGGACCTGCTTCTGTCGCTGGTTCCGTGCGTTCAGACTATGCTGGAGGCTCTTCTATGTTGATCGTCCTCATCTGTGAGCCTGACAGGGCCTGGCAAACATATTGGCTATTCTAAAAGTTTTTGGCCCTGTCTTATAGTGTTTCCCAGGCTGCTGGTTTTCTGTATTAGACAGCAGAATAAAGTTAAGTAGTTGGTAACGTGGATAAAGCTTTCTGGAAGACAATGGCTGCATGGTATAACTAGCTACCCACGCAACCTATAGCCGTAGATTTAACATGTAGCTATGTCTTTACATCTGGAGCTAGATCCTTGGTGTAACGTCACCCAGATCTGTTTCTCCTGCCGTCTAAGATAACATGATCTTCGGTTTTGGGGAACTCTTTGCCTTAGTTGTTCCTCCTAGCTCATATTTATACATGGATGGCTTAATGGTATTCTTTGACATGTTTCTCACTGTATTTGAAGATAAACAGATTCTTTTAGAGTCTCATACTTAAGGACATGAAAGAAATGTCACATATGCTACCAAGTGCTCATTATCAGTTTCCAGAAGTTGTTTCTCATAAATGGAAGGTACCATAGTACCGAAGATGACACTAGGTTCAACATGTTCACCAGAGGGCCATTGCATTGTGGCTCTTGAGTAATTCTGGGCAGAAAAAGGGAACAGCTGTATAGATATTCTGCTTGTGGCCAGCAGTGAACCTATTAAAGCCACAGCCAGACAGTTTTGGAGGTCAGCATCTAAAACCATCTCTGGCTTTAGGCTCCTTTGGACAATACTTCCTGGTGAAAATACTGTATAACAGATAAGGAATTTTCCTTGGGCCTCTTTCTCTGGTCACTGCCCAGGGGACAACAGAATAACCCCCGCTCATTAGCAAATTCCATGATCCCGTGTTTTCTGTGTCTCAATAGCTGCAAATAGTTTCATGGTGAAAATAATTAAATAACTATTTGAAATACTTAGTATAGTTTATAGTATCTAGTAAGCACTAATTAATATATTAAATACTATGTATAGAACAATGTTATACACTAAGAATAGCAGCAATTCTTTTATTTCATATGACTTCAAGGAGGAAATTGCTTGTGTTTTAAGATTAATTATGATGTCTAACAGAAGCAGACTTACTTTGAATGAAATTTCAGATTCCATATTATTACACATGAATTCAAGGGCCCTGGGCAATGTGTTCACATGATCACACATGGTTTTGTAAAGTTTGCAAAAGTAAACAATTTGAACACCATTGTATAAGATTACCACCATCTCAGGCTGGCTTCCCTGGCATATTTCTACTGTTCTCCTTTGATGTTGAAATTACACTAACATCAACCAAGCACAGTGATGCATTCTTATAATTCTTACAATCCAAGCTATGTAATCAGCTAAGGCAGGAGAACCCATGAATTAGAGTGCAGGCTGGGTAACTTGATGAGTTCAAGGGGAGTTTGGATAACACAGAGAGATGCTATCTTGCCAGATGTGGTGCTACACCCACATAATCCTAGTGTTGGGTGAGGGTGAAGGCAGAAGCTTACCCTGGGCTACATAGGGAGTTTGAAGCTAGCCTGAGCCTTGAATCATTGTCTAAAAAGCCAGACACAGGCACACACACACACACACACACACACACACACACACACAGAACCTCACAATTTATATTGTTATAAATTATATCAATTCTCTATTGTTGGATAAAAATACTAAAACAACAATAATTCAGCTATTCAGAGTTCTGAGAGTGGGCAGTGTTGGCTGGCATTTTCTACGTGCTGCTTCTGTTGCCTTGGGCTTGTCTGTGGCTGCAGGGGGATGGATGAGAAGGTGAAATCTCCTAATGGTTTTACTCACCGGTGGTTATGGAGGAACTTGGGTGATTTTCTGACTTGAGTAGCCTTCAGGTGTTATGACCTTCTTCACATAACAGCTATGTTCTTTTGCTAATATCAAACTGTCCTGATTTATTATAGTCTTAAGTTTTTTCCTTTTTTAATTTTTATTTATTGTTTAATCTTTTTTTCTACAGTCCAGACTTCATTCCCCTCCTGGTCTACCCTCTGACTGTTCCACATTCCATACCTCCTTCCCCCTGTCTCCAAAAGGATATCCCCACACCCCCCCATCCAACCAGAACTCCCTGCTCTCTTGGGCTTCGAGTCTTTTGAGGGTTAGGAATATTTTCTCTGACTGAGTCCAGACCAGACAGTCCTCTGCTGTATGTGTTGGGGGCCTCCTATCAGCTGGTGTATGCTGCCTGGTTGGTGGCTCAGTGCTTGAGAGATCTTGGGATCCAGGTTAACTGAGACTGCTGGTCTTCCTATAGGGTTGCCCTTCTCCTTAGCTTCTTCCAGCTTTTCCCTAATTCAACCACAGGGGTCACGAGCTTCTGTCCATTGGTTGGGTGTTAAATATCTGCATCTGACTCTTTGAGCTGCTTGATGGGTCTTTCAGAAGGTACTCATGACAGGCCCTATCTTGAGGTTTTTAAACTTTTTTGTTCTTAGAACCTTTTGGCATTTCTATTAGCATTTCACATAAACTTTTATATTAACTTTAGGAGTTGCTCAACAAAAATCTTACTCAGACATCTACCTAGACTGTGTTGTGCTCATAGATGAAATTGGGAGCGTTATACTTTGATAGTAGAGTATTCTATTTTGTAAGTGTAGTATACCTTTCTATTTATTTAAACCTTCTTTAATTCTTCTATTTGTGGATTGTTTTCAGCCTTCAGTTATGTGTATAGTTTGCTAATTTTTTCTTACATGTTAATTATTTTATTTGTTCTTCTCTCATATATTATACCCTGACTGAAGTTCCCCCTCCCTCTACTCCTCTCATCCCCTCCTGATTTTCCTCCCAGGCAGATCCACTCCTCCTCTGTTTTCTTTCAGAATGTAGCACAGCGTGGTTTCAAACTCACTACATAGACGTTTCAAACTCACTACATAGACCTTTCTGGCCTTGCTCTCTAAATCCTCTTGCCTTAACTTCTCAAATTCCGGATTTTGTGTGTGCATCACTACATCTGATTTTTCTGCTATGGTAGTTAGCATTTGTTTGTTTGTTTTTTCTTCAAATCTCAATTAATAGAGTAAGTGTATAGTAATATGGTTGACTTTTGAATATCCACATTGCACCTTACATTCTTGCAAAGTTTATGTAGAGATATTTTGTGAATTAGTTGTGTTTTTCTGCATACTCCAAAATGTCATGTGAAGGCTCACTGGATAAAGGTGGTTACCACCAATTTGATGATCTGAATTAAATCCCGGAGACTCAAATGGTGGAAGGACAGAAGCAACTCTGGCAAACTCAATCTATGACCAGCATAGGTGTGCTATGTATGACTCATGCGCACACCTCTGTGTACACATTCTAGAAATAAATGAGGAAAATGTTATGCGAAAATAGTTCTATTTCCTTATTTCTAATTCATTCTTTTTCTTCTTTCCAATTTGTATGCCTTTAACTTTTTTTTGTCACCTTACACTGAACAAATATGTCATTCTGAGAGTGTGATATAAACTTATGGCTAATCCTATACCTTTTCTGTTTTCTATTTTCACTGTTTTGTTTTTGTTTTTGTTTTATAACCTGGGTATACCTAGGCAGCTAAGAATGTCTGGATGCACTCCATCTCTAAATACACTGTCTGCTTTCTAGTTGGGTAAATTAGAATGGGGAGGGGAAAGTAGAATTTATGGGACCTAAGTAAGTTTCTTGATACAAAGACAAGAGAATGTGATTTAATTCCTGTAGAGGGACTCACAGTAGATGGGATAGAGTGCAGGATCCTACTAACAAACTGTTTTGATCTAGGGCCAAGGGGGAAGCACAAGAACCCAAGACACAGGTAGAGGAGAAATGACCAAGTAGAAGAATCAATGGACACTGGTAGTTATTATTCTGGCTTCAGCTGACATAGTTGTAAAACAGTAACTTATTTGATTGATTATTGTAGTCCCTGCCTCAGAGTTGGGGACATATCATGAGGGGAATTCAAAGGCTTTTCCTCCCCTTTTGGGAAAGGGAGCTTTCTATGATATTTTAATCAGACTATGGAATATGTGATTAATAGTCTAAAAAATGTTATCTAATCTACTTTGACTGACAATGAATCTAAACTGAAATTCCCTTCCAACTTGCAATATGTTCTCATTTGTAGTTTACAATGTTAGGTATTTGACTTTTTATTGTTTCTGTTTGGTAACAGTGTTTTACTGCTGAGTTGAGTATGAGTGATAACAGACACAGCTAGAATGTTGTCATACAAACACCCTGAAAGCATCCTGTGTTGGAGGGTTGGCTTCTTGTTAAGAGCACTGGCTGCTCCTCTGGAGGACTTGGCTTTGGTTCCTAGCACCCTCATGACAGCTCACAACAATTACTTGTCACTCCAGATCTAAGGGATCTGATACTCTCTCATGGCTTCTTCAGCCATAAGAATTCTGAGGTTTGTAGAGTAATTAAGACAAAGTCAGATACTAGATTTGTATTTAAACTTATTTTGTTTAGTGTCCAATGTTCAGAGATCATGATGAAGCTTTAAAAATTCAATACAGTGAAACAATAAAAAGTATTGTATATAAGCACAGATGAATCAATATAAAGGTAATAAATCAAAGCCAAGTAGTTATGTAACTGGCTGGAAGGGTTAGTAGTTGTCCCTGGAGTAGGGTTCTAAACACCACTATTCAGTTAGGTGTATAGCTAAGTGTTTAAGCCAACAGAAAGATTAGTTCATGGGCTGTAGGAATCAGAAACAGTAGCATGACCAGTAAGTCTTGGCAATAAGGGTGGTAAAAAGCTGTTAGGAGTTGTTGATGGAAATTTGGAGCAAAGAGCATTCATAATTTCAACTCTTCCTGTTGCTCAATTACTTAAGGGGAAAAAAAAAGAAGCCAACTTCCAGTTGTGGAGGAGACCACAGTGCAGTTGCATTATCATAACACAGACACGTTCTAGTTTGGAGAACATTTGTGGAAAGTTTTGAAACTCTATAAGACAGTCTGTCCCTCTCTTGTGTAACACCCTTGAGGCCTCTTAGGTCCCTGTGGCTCCCCTTTTGGCCCCAGGTCAAAACGGTTTTAGAATCACTGGGATCCTGCACTCCATTCCTGACCTCTTGTGAGTCCAGCTACAGGGATTAAGTCTGTTGTCTTTGTATGAAGAAATTGATTTGGGCCCCATGGATTCTATTTCTGTCCACTCAGTTGTAGTTTTACTCAACTAGCTTGCTTTTGTTTTTAATCCCCTAAGCCTTTCTATTTTTTCCCCTAGACCACATCCCCAACTTTTCATTGATTTAAATCCACTTACAAAGCCATTTATAGTATGCTTTTTTTTTCACTATTAGAGTGAATTATACCCTCCCATTTTTCAACAGTTTGATGGAAAATCCCCTCTTCTTCTCATCCAGTTCCTTTGTTACTGCTGCCGTATATTAAGGACTCCAGCATCCTTCTTGGTTTTTCTTCAGGGAAGAAATTGGGAGATACATGCTGCTGCTCTGCTTTCTAATAAGTTGAGAATACACACAGTGACACTTTTGAAGATGTTTGCCCAGCTTTATTTATGAGCTAAGCATGTCCTTCAAGGCTGGGATTAAAGTCTATTTTCTTCCCTTCCCATCAAGAATGACTGACAGCCTGTTGTGAAATGTAATACACATGTCTGACTTATAAATCCTTCACAAAGCCCCACTGACTGGGCCACTAATGAAATGATAAACATGTTTGGTTTTGTTAAGGTACCTAAAGATGACCTTTTAATTTATGCCTTTATTTTCCTTTCTAGAGGTAGGGGGGCTGTGAATGTCATTCTTTAGACTCTAGGCTTCATACTTGTCCTACATAGGCTCAGAAAGATTATCCCTATGATAAGTACAAGAACTGTCTTAACTCTCCCCTGGTCTGCATTGAGGGGGCATTCATGAATGATCTAAAATACCCACTGTACTTTCGATGGACATTAAGGGATACCCTTATCTCTTCATTTTCATGGACTTTGCATCTGAGCGCACAGGTGGTGGAAATTTTGACCACTGTGGAACCTTTCCACAGGCTTCTTCTTTAAACTCAGCTGTAGAAAAAAGTGAAAGCAGGCTGGAGAAATGGCTCACAAGTTAAGAGCACTGGCTGCTCTTCCAGAGGTCCTGAGTTCAATTTCCTTCAACCACATGGTGGCTCATGACCACCTATAATGAGATCTGGTGCCCTCTTCTGGCCTGCAGGCATATACGCAGGCAGAAAGCTGTATACATAATAAATAAATATTAAAGAGAGAGAGAGAGAGAGAGAGAGAGAGAGAGAGAGAGAGAGAGAGAGAGAGAGAGAGAGAGAGAGAGAGAGAGAGAGAGAGAGAGAGAGAGAGAGAGAGAGAAAGGTGAAAACAATTGTGTGTGTGTGTGTGTGTGTGTGTGTGTGTGTGTGTTACTTCAGGAGGCAACTGGATGCCCTGGAACTGGAGTTATAGGAGGTTGTGGACTGCCATGTGAGTGCTGGGATCTGAGTCGGGGATCTCTGGAAGAGCAGTAATCACTCTCAATCCCTGAGCCTTCTTCCCAGGCTCCAGATAGAACTTTCTATGGCACTTATTTTTAAATTGTCTCTGAAAAGAGGATAGAGCCAAAACTTGTTGATTATTTTCCTTGATGATGTTGAAAAACGTGATTTTTCATCCTGAGATCAAGGCTACAAAACTAGAGTTCAGCTAACTTAGAGAAGCTCCAAATAGATAAGAATGCTTCGGTTTGTCCTGTCCATCTGCAGGTTACAAACGCTATCTCAAACCTCAAGCATCTTGGAAGGTTATGCAAAAGTAGGCGCTGTGGGGCCAGCAGTTGCAGTGTTCCTCTCCTGAAATTCACTATGTCTACACTTTAGCAGTGACAGTTTTGAAACTTGTCCCACTGTGGATCATGCTGGAAATCAAGGCCATTAATCAAATTGCACTTTGGAGAGTCTAAACATTAGCAGAGATGACTCACTACGGTTGTCACTGGAATGACCTCCCTAAAATCAACCTGACAAGTGGCTCTGAAGTTAGGAGGGTCTTCACAAGTCCATAACTTATGTATACAAGAATCACAAATGGATACACAGTATGGCAAATGATTTTTTTGTCATGGGTCAGCTTTGATTGATTGGAAGCAGTGTCTGGAAAGCTATGGAAACAGAGATTCTGAGACTAAATCTAGTTTCTGTGCTAAACAGTTCATCCAAAGCAGTTCATAGCATTGGGGTGACAGCATACTTGAATTCTTTTTTTTTTTTTTAACTTTTATTGCATTATCAGAAAAGTTACATGATTTCAATTTGTCTGAATTTGTTAATATTTAAAAACATATTTTAATTAAATAGAATTGAATCACATTCTTGTTCCCCTTTTGTACCACCGCTCTTCCCATAGAGCCCCCTTCAATAGCTATAATATATTTTTTGTCATATTCCTTAAAATTTGTAAAATATTATAAAAATAAATATAAGTATTATAAAAGTTGTTTGATATAAAACAACAATCAATTTAACAGTCTTATGTAGA
>NW_022196891.1:56427640-56436970 GCF_008632895.1 Mastomys coucha | reverse complement strand
TGGTAGGATTCTTGTGTTTGCCTTTCACCATCTCTTGATTTTTGGTGTTAGATGTTCTTAGTGACTCTAACGAGAGCTTGTCTTGTCCCTGATGCCCTGCAAGACCCCTGAGACTCATGGGGCCTGTGCCTCCCAGCTGGCTGCTCCTGGCTTAGAAAATCACAGGAGAGAATATGGCGGCTCTCACCGGAGACTTCGGGTCAAGGCGGTCACTGGAGGCAGGCCCTCCACTTGCAGAGAAGGGGCAGCTAAGGTCTCTGATCCACCTCTGTCACTTGGAAGCTGAGAGGACCCTGTCCCTGCTGTCCTGTGTCTCCCCTGCGACTCGTGGGGCCTGTGCCTCCTGGCTGACTGCTCCCGGCTTAGGAACTCACTGGAGAGAAGATGGATGTTCTTTATTTTCTTATGCTTGCCCCTGGCCATCTGGTTAACTCTAGTGCTACCTGCCCTTGCTAAATGGAGCCTGTCCTTCCTGTGATCCTGGTTGTGTCAGAACTCCTCAGAGTCAAGCTGTCTCTGTGATCCTGTGATTCTGGGATCCTGTGATCCTGGGTTTGATAGATCACCTGGGAGTGTGGCTTTCCCTGTGTGTTGTGGGACTGGCTGCAGAGCTTGTGCCCAAGGTCTGCTCAGAACACTAACCCAGACAGACCGGAAGGAACTCGAATCACTGGGCTGGTGGAGTTCTTGTGTGCCTGGTCAAGCTGGTCCCAGTTACTCCCAGTGTTGGGACAGATGTTTGTTCCTGCTTACCTCTGATCCTGGGTGTGTCAGAGTGCCGGGGCATGGAGCTTCCTCTGGTTGTTGTGGGACTGGCTGCCCATACTTGAATTGTTATCATGCTCACCTTATGACTAGACTATGTGAAGTATCAGAGACAGTTCAACTAGCTAACTCTAAAAGAATGTGGTTAAAAATGACGAAAGTAATTTTACCCTTTTCTCAGGTCTGAAATCAATTTGAACATAAAGTTTAAAATAGTAGAAAATATATTGTTTGATGCCACTAAGAATTGGTCACAATGCTAATGATAAAGAACAATTAATAAAATCAGATCAAGAAGAAAATGTGAAAGAAATCTATGTACCTACTTGTCTATCTATCTATCTATCTACCTACGTATCTATCATCTATCTATCTATCTATCTATCTATCTATCTATCTATCTATCTATCTATCTATTATCTCTCTCTCTATCTACAGGTAATATATCTATAGCCTATATATAGATTATCTATCTATCTATCTATCTATCTATCTATCTATCTATCTATCTATCTATCTATCACCTATAGATGGGAAACAAATTTTAGGTTTTTCACAATACACAGTTCATATTTAAAGAGTTTTAACCTTTTTTAAGAGTCTTAACTTGTAGTCAAGGGAGGCTTCGAACTTACAATCTTTCTGCGTCAGCTTCCTGAGTGTTGGGGATTATAGGCTTAGGAAGAAAATTAAACTTCATCTTATCTTCATAGAATTGCAGAGGAGGCAAGATTGAGGGATTTGAAAACAAAGCCACTATTTCATGAAGAAGGGGGTGTACTATGGTCTGGTAAAAGAATGAAAGTGAGTGGCATTTTACTTTTTATCTTCTGATTATTGAGCAGAATTAGCACGTGGCTTGGCTACATAAACATAAAATACTATGCCATGGAGATTCTTTACTAGATATCAAACCTTTAGTTGTAGAAATTGTTTGCATGTCCACACACTTTGAGATCTTTCCCCCCAGCAAATGAAAGCCCTGGAAAGAGTTATTTAGAATTGCAAAACACTAGAACTTAAGTTCAGCAAGTACTAAGGCTGCCAATGGGTACATGTCAGAAGTTATACTAAGAGAGCGTTGAGTGTTTCAAATAAGCACAGCCATGGTGTTTATAAAATCTCACATGGTAAAAATAAGAAAACCTGAGGAAATATCAGTCTTAAAAATAATTTAAGTATATATAAAGAAACGAAAAGTGAATTGTATGCATGCGGAAAAGAAATGGGTAGGAAGAAAATAACATTTAAGAGTATAAGTGGCTGGCAAAACAATGGAGTCTATAGAAAACAATGTTGAAGAAAAATTTGCCAAATAGCATGTAACCTTAAAGTCCGTGAAAAAAAAAAAAAGAGCTGGAAATTGTTAAAAAGAACAACATACTTATAAGGCAGGTCAGAGTTGGTCAAGTCCAACCATGAGGAATAAACTAGACAGTAGTTAGAACTAGGAAAGTTTACTATAAAGGATTTGACTATAATAACTGGTTAGAATCATCACCAAGGATTGGACAACATACTAGTTTTCTAGGGCTGCTACATTATAAAGCATTTCAAGTTGGAATATTTGTACAAAATCTCATTTATTTTACTTTTACAATTCTGGAAGCTGTAAGGCTAAGACCAGAGTGATGGCAGGACTGCTCTCTTCTGAGGCCCTTCTCCTCGGCTCCCACCTGTCTGTTTTCCCTCTGGCATTTCTGCACTGTTTTCCTTCTGTGTGTCTTCAGATGGTTCTCCCTCTATGTGTGTTGTGTTCAATGTATTCTTCTTTTAAGAACAATGAACCACATTCATAACTTTATTCAAAAGATCTCACTTCTCCCAAATACTCATATTTGAAGTACTTGGGGTTGGAACTTCAGTTGTGAATTTAGAGAGGACAAAATTCAGCTCTTAACAGCTAGCAAGGAGTAAAAAGCCCTCAAACCCACAAATACACAGTAGATGTAGATAGTTATCATTCCTAGCTGTAAGGTACATTACTTAAGGAGGTAGATGACCCATACGCTGGGAAACCTCCCTTCTCTATTGCTATAGTTTGGATGCTGAACATTCCCTCAAAGACCCACATAATAGAACAATTGATTCCTGGCATGATGCTATTTAGGTTTCTGGTAGACCATGAAGACACACTTAGTGAGAGAACTTCTCAAGTCATTGGGGGATATCCCTAGAATGAAATTAAATGACCTTGGTGACTCAGTTTTCCCTTTTCTTTCTGGTTTGAGACACAAGCATTTGGTCCAGTAAATGTCCTAGCCAGTAGGCCAATCAACAGAAAGACTTGGTCTTGGACTTGAGCCTTCAGAACCATGGCCTAATGCAATATTCTTTTTTTTTTTTTTTTTTTTTTTTTTTTTTTTTTTTTTACTTCATAAGTAGCTTATGTCCAATATTTCATCACAGTGATGTTCACCTGGCTCACATACCTTTCCTCGTGTCTGTAATTCAAATATTCTGGAAAGAATGCGTATGGCTCACTGGAAAGAAAACGTTTCTAAGACTGTGAAGTTGTTTAGGAAGATATATTGAGCTAGACAAGGACATTCTAGAAAGATTGCTTGTGGAGTGTCTGTGTTTCTAGTATAAGGGAATTTCTCTGTACTTCTGGTCACCAAAAACTACTAGAACTTGCTGCTATAGAAGCTATGTAGGGAGCTGGAAAAATGGCTCAGTGGTTAAGAATACTGTTTGCTCTTCCAGAGGTCATGAGTTCAATTCCCAGCAAGCATGTGGTGGCTTACCACCATCTGTAATGAGATCTGATGTCCTTTTCTGGTGTGTCAGTGACAGGATGTTCATATACATTAAATTACAAAAAAAAGTTAAAAAAAAAAAGAAGCCATGTGTGCTGCTGGGTCAGGATACTGCTGAATCTGCATGTGTGATAGAGTCTACCTTGAGTAGAAAGAAAAATTCCTATCTCCTTTAGTGTCTCCCCTGTGCCCTTCATTAACGTTATGCCAGTCGACAACAGAAAAGTGTAGATTTAAGTTCATTATCACAGAACATGCAACGAGGTGGATTTTATGTGTAAAGGCTGTAAGTGTAATAGCTGGCACAGGAGGTAGGCATGACATTTTTGCTATTAGTGTTACTGAACATGGCAATAAATGGAATAGAAAATACAGTAAGAAGGACTGCTCAGGACTACAGACCCTATAAGGGTAGTCTTTGAAGGCCATCAACTAGTTCTGTAGTGTATTTTATGTGTAGCCCTTTGAATTAAGTTCTTTAACTGCTAAAAATTTCCACAAAATTGCCCATGTTCTTGTTTAAGAAAATGCCATTCCTGCTTTACATACAAGGCAGGGGAAAGGGTAGCTGAAGAAGTCTGAGAGATGGAACTCAGAGTTTATCAGTCTTTTCTTGTATAAAATATTGACATTGCTGGCTTTTTATGTCATTGTCTTTGTGATATGAAGGGATATCACAATATAACATCAAGCAACATCTAGAAACTACTGTCTCTTTTGACCTATGTTAATATTGTTTCAATAAATATCTCATGGTAAACATATTTTTGTCTATATCTATTTGTGTTTATATTGGAAGCTGGTTTTTACCATTTTAGGCACATTTCTCATGTTTGGATATTAGTTACTGATCATCATGATGATAAAATATTTGAGCATGTATTTGTAAAGAAGAAAAGACTTATTTGGACTCCTGGCTTCACAGGTTCATGTTTGTCTAACTTCTTTTCAAGTATATGTGGTGAGGCAGAGCATTTCAACAGTGGCATGTTATAGAGGAGGCTTCTTATCTTATAGTTGTCAGGAAACTGAGAGAAAGAAAGAGTCCAGAGCCAAGATATACTTTAAAAGAGAAAGAGAGGAAGAGCCCAGAGCCAAGATATACTCTAAAAGGCATCCCCCAAGTCACTAATTTTCTCTAGTTAAGCCTGACTTTTTACTTTTTACAAGTTCTACAACTCAATGAGTAGTTCATTTTATTATGATTCCATTTTTGGATCCATCCACTGATTAGGCCAGTGATCTCCTAATGTAATAATTTTCCAAAAACCTTACCACTGAAAATAGATTTAAAGAACAGACTTTTAACACAGCAACCATTAAGATGTTCTAAATATTCAAAGCACAACAAACCCCATTTTCACTGTAGTATTTCATCAAGAGCATTACTTACTAAATACTCAAGAAATACTTGTTGATTAAGATACTGACCAAATCATTGGAGGCCAAAGGGAATACAGAGAAAAATTCTGGAGTTTTGCTTGGTTGGTTCCACTCAATTAAAAAAAAGAGTCTTTAGACCACCAAGAGGTGTTAATAGATTTATTGGAGACTCTCATATTAGCCCACAAATTATATAAATGAAAATGAAACTTCACAGTCTACAAGAACAGAAATATCACCATGGACACAGAAGAAATTAAAACAATTTTCATAAACTAATCAACTCTAAAGAAATGTATTTGAAAACATAGATGAAACAGCTTTGTAAGAAAATATTAATCATAAAAGTGTGATGATAAAAAATGTAAGCAGACTTGTTTTACTCTAAGAAGTAACTTTGTTCAAGGGTTGTCTGGTAAGAAATATCAAGTCTTAGATATGCAGAGGTGGACCAACAATTAAGAGGATTGGCTGTTCTTCCAGAGAACTTGGGTTCAATTCCCAGATCCTACAGAATGGCTTTCAACTGTCCGTTTGTAACTCTAGTTCCAGGGGATCCCTTGTCTTCTTTTGGACTCCATGGGCACAAGGCTTGTAAGTAATAAACAGACATATATACAGGAGGAACACAGATTTAAAAAAACAGATCAAGCATATGGAGGAAAGATATTAATCTTTAGCCTTCATATACATGTGCATATGCACACTTGTGTGACACTATTCCTGGAGAGATGTGATTAAATGTCTGCTCACCAAAGATAAGATCCTAATGACAGACAGAAGTATGGACATCACCAAATGCCAACTTGGTAAAAATGGGTCTTATTGGGGTCAACCAATCAGTTTCATTGGGGTTTCTTGCAGAAATATGGGTGAGGGTTTATTATAGGAGCAGAAGTGACTCAAAGACAGCTACATGTCCAAAGCCTCCTCCAGTATAGGTAATGGCTCACAAAAGCTGGAAATCTGGAGTACACTGCACAGCCTACAGACAACCCAACAGTCAGTGGCTTGGAAGTTCTGAGCCTTTTCCAAGCTCAAGTGCATAAGTATGTGTATGTGTGTTCCTATGTGTGTGGTGTGTGCATGCTCATGCATGTGCACACATGCATGCTCTCACATGCACACATAGAACTTCTGAAATCCTAGGGAAAAAACTGATTGTGCTTCATAAGTCACTAAGGATCGGGAAGAGGAAAGCAGTCCCTGTTCTGTTCTAGTTGAAGTTTTTTCTCTCCTGTGCACGTACTATTTATTTTTATTTTAAAATAGAAATAAGAAATTGCTTTAATGACACTGACCCCTTTCAGGTGTCAGCAGTGGGAATCATCCCACTGACCTTTTTCAGAATGACTACCCTCTCTAAATAAAGCACTTTATAAAGCATCTTAAAGATGCTGATGTCTTCGTGGTTGTGATAAAGTCTTTGTAATTCCTGTTCTATCTGACCAAAGATGCATTCATGAGGTAAAAAATAGACTCTGGGGCATACAAGATCTATTTTTACTCTAGCCTTATTTTTTCTCCAGTCTTGCAATAATAATTCCACTTTTGAAAATGATCTCCAGAGGGAGATTTTCCAGATACGATGTAGTGAGGTAGGAGCAAATACACGTGCAAGTAGAAGAAAGGGGTGAAGGTATCCATCTTTTAAATCTGGTTGTTTTGCTCTTAGGTAACTCTGCTTTGTGTCATGTTCTCGTGTAAATTCAACCTCAAGTTCCAAAATAATCCTTATACCCTCTGTCTTATAATTTTATAATTATCATTTTATGCAACTACATTTTAAATCACTTATTAAAAGGGGGAATTTTAAATAATAAGGATAATGGTTTGCATATTGCCTATGTAAGTTTAGGGATCAGTACTGTAATTTTGGGGTATGACTCTCAGTTACTCTATAATCTCATTTTATTTCAGTCTTAAGGACTCCATCTAGTATCTATTGTATGATTATATTTGAACTCTCTCAACTTTTATTTATGTTAGGGTGTCTTAATTTCACCATTTTATAGATATTTTGATTTTAATTACAATATAATTGCATCACTCCCTCCTTCCCTTTCTTTCTCCAGCCCCTTTCATGTCCCCTCAATCCAATTCTCCCTTGCCATCCCATTCTCTTAAATTCATGTCCTAATGTCCTCCTTTACTTTGATTATTACACACACACACACACACACACACAAACACACACACACACACAAATACAACCCGATGAGTCTTACATATCAGGTTGCTTACTACAATATAATGGTACATAGTATAATAAAATATCAAAGATAAATTGTGGTCTGAGAACAAACTAAATGTATTCCTTGGTGAATAAGTGTTCAGTGGAATCAAACTTTATGAATTCATAAAATATATTACCTACTTAATATTAGGCATTGAACTGTTAGAAAGAATAAGCCCAAGGCATCCTACTTAGTGAAACTTTAAAACTTCTGCTTGAAATTATAATGTAAGGGTTAAAGAAATTCAATGAATTTATATATGTTTAATGAGGGAGTATGTTTTAAAGATGATCAGTCAGGGATGTTATATAGTCTTAAAATAATAAATGGGTAGTTTAAAATATTTTGTAAATACATTTGTTATTTTGTGTCCCACTTTTAGAAAACACAACTTTGTGTGACTTTCTCTTGAAATTACAGAAAAAATTTCATGTGTAACAAATGTGGCATTTAAATGGCTCCATGACACAGATCTTGAGACAAATTGCAGCATTACTCATCCTTAAACATCAATAAAGTGTCTATTTCCAGATATAATTACATTTACTGGTTTGGAAACTATTTTTCTCCTTATACTAAAGAAAATTACTTTTATTAAAATTCTCTTGGTGTCTGGTGACATTTTACTGATTGAGCAAAGAAGAAAGAGATGTTCCTTCTCATGAACTACATATGTGGGTTCTAAAGTCAGGAAGATCTGGCTTTGATTCTCAGGTCTGCAAGTAAATGGAGTGTGTGAGCACATGAAAGATGCTCAATTGCCCTGGGCCGAGGACACTGTCTTCACACGGTAATGTGGACAGTAACAATAGTGAGTCTTAGGTACTCATCACAATGTCTGACACACAATGTTCTCAATGGAAGAAAAATTTCCTTACCTGTGCGTATAAGTTGAAATATATTTCTTACTTTCTTCTCAGGCAGATTCAGGGTATAAGTAAGGTTTTACATTGATTTACTTGGAGTAGAATTTTGGGCAGAGTGAGGGATTAAGGTCTAGTTTCTTACATGTTGCTATCCAGCTTTATGAGCACATTTTTAAGATGATGTCTTTTCTCCAATATTTCTATATTTGGCCTCTTTGTCAATAAAGCAAGTGGCTATAGAAATGTGGACTTACATATGAGCCTTCAATTCTATTTAGTCAATCACTGTGTCTGTTTTTGTGCCAGAACTATACTATCCTGTTTGTACTGCTGTGGCTCAGTAGTATAAATGGACACCAGGGATGGCTATTTGTCCCATGGTGTTTTCATTGTTTAGTATTATTTTGGTTATCCTGGGTCTTTTGTGCTTCCATATGAATTTAAAGAATTTTTTTCAATTCCTGTGAAGAATTACATTGGAGTTTTCATAGAGATTTCGGTGTGTCTGTAAGTTGCTTTTGACAGGATGGCCATTTCTGAAATATTAATCCTACCAATACATGGTTTGTCTTACTTTGAGTTATTGGTCAGTGAAGTCCAATGAACCTGTGCCTCAAAACAATACAGGATGTCACCATTGCTCTTAGCTGCCCTCTAGAACTTGATGATAAGATCATACTGCTGAAGATATCAGTTGAGTCATAGGACAATCGAGATCAAACTGGTATTGATCTGAAATTTTCTTTCCTACTTGCTAGCTTTAATAGTGCTGGAAGGTTCTGTACATGATTTTGTTGAAACAAAGTAATCAAAAGTCTTACCAAGCTGTGAACCTTTTGAGATAAAATAATATCTGGCCTGACAAGATATGTCTATAGGTGCAATGGTGGCATGAATGTTTTAGGAGTAACCAACTGCATTTTGACTGGATTTAGGGCCTATTCTACATGGTGAATTTCATGCCTAGTACTGTTAACTGGGCCAAGAACCTGTGGCTTGGTAGGTCCTAGGTGAGAACCTACTATTACTATTTGTCTAAATGGAGGTTGTATTACAATACTTCCTATGTAATTATCTTTATAATACATATTGTAGGGGGTTGGCCTGATGCTCTTGTATTCTAATGTTACCCAGAGATGAGAGAGTCTGCTCATAGACCTAGTTAGTGACCCTGCCCCTACTTAATTGTGATTGGTAAATAAAGATGCCAACAGCCAATAGCTAGCCAGAAGAGACATAGGTGGGGTTTAGGTTTCTTAGGTTGGGGGTTGGAGGAGAAGGAGAAGGAGGAGTAGAAGGAGGAGGAGGAGGAGGAGGAGG
>NW_022196891.1:56412399-56427415 GCF_008632895.1 Mastomys coucha | reverse complement strand
GAAGGAGAAGGAGAAGGAGAAGGAGAAGGAGAAGGAGAAGGAGAAGGAGAAGGAGAAGGAGAAGAAGTGGCAGTGCCAGTGGAAGCAGCAGCTGGGGAGGAGGAAGAAGAAACCACCATGGGTTAAGAGTCAATAGAGTGTAGCCCTGAGGGCTGCCCAATTGGAGTTAAGAGCAGTGCAGATGGAACGTAGTAAATAGTAAGTAATAACTAGGGGTCATTGATAGCAAAGCAGATTTTAACAGCATGGAGGGTAGGCAGCTGTGTTGATTAAGGCTTATTGTAAATATAAAGGCTGTGGGTGTGCCTTTCATCTGGGAATAACAAATTACACAATAACAAAAGGCAGAGAAAGAAACTCCGGCCAGTATTCTAAATACTTATTACAACAAAGTATATTTCTCAACCCTCATCAGAGAATCTTCTTTTCTTGTGGCAGACAGCAATTAATACAAAGAAGCACAAGCAGCCAAAGTGTGGAGAATAAGAGACTACTCAGGCCTAAGAGGGATGTCTGTATCTCTTCCTTTCTCCCAAGGATCAGGGAGCTCCTAAAGAGCCAGGAGATGGATCGTAAGAGCCAGAGGCAGCAGAGAAGCAGTGTCTTCTACATGATAGAGTTACTGCACACATAAACTCACAGTGGTTGTGACTGCATGAAGACTACATTGCCAAACACATCGGTATTAATATGGGAGGCGCTCATGAAGTCACATGTAAGCTGAGGAGACACTGGCAGGAGAGGGCTGCTTAGTGCAGGTGCCTGTGCTCCACTAGGGGGCCCAACTCCCGCTCACTTACTGGCTAGGAAATGGACTCAGTAGGTTTACAGAAGAGTCATGTAGTTAGGTAGGTGGTGGGGCTATAGGGGGGATTGGAGGGGAGAGATTGGGGTATAGATTTGATCAGAACATGTATTTACATTCATGTGTGAAATTCTCAAACAATAAAATGCAAATTCTCAAATATGATGGTAGAAATCTTCAGGTCCACACAAAGAAGTGAAGCGTAATGGTTTTGAAGACATTTTATTACCTGGATAACGGATAACAGCCCACGCTTCCAGGTCATAATTTTCTTTTTATAGGATGGGCAGTATATTAACATAGTTAAAATATTGGAAGTGAAGATGATGTCATGAGAAAGATTAAAAGTAAAATGGCTGCTGGGCGGTGGTGGCACACGCCTTTAATCCCAGCACTTGGGAGGCAGAGGCAGGTGGATTTTTGAGTTTGAGGCCAACCTGGTCTACAGAGTGAGTTCCAGGACATCCAGGGCTACACAGAGAAACCCTGTCTCGAAAAAAAAAAAATTAAAGTGGCAAGTAAAAAAATAGCAGTTTCCATACATACGTGGAGGATGGTGGGGAGAAGGCGGGAGACAAGTGGACTGAGGAGGAAAAATCCAGTTTCTTCTTACAATATGGGAGAATATTTTATACGTGCTTAGAATTTTGCATTTGTTTTTGGATTATCTTTACATATGTTCAAACTGTCAGGGGACGTCTGAGCAACAAGACAGGAATCCTGGTGGACAGGGAAGGGAAGGAAGGGACGAGTGCTTTGCTTATTTCCTATATTGACCAGTATCAGTATCAGTTTGGTTTTTTTTAAAATTAATTTATTTATGTTATACATAAATAAATACATACACTGTCACTCTCTTCATGCAAACCAGAAGAGGGCATCGGATCCCATTACAGATGGTTGTGAGCCATCATGTGGTGGCTGGTGATTGAACTCAGGACCTCTGAAAGAGCAGTTTAGATGCTCTAAACCGCTGAGCCATCTCTCCAGTCCCAGTTTGGGGTTTTAAAGTTAAGGTTGCTAATACAGTTCTGTGTACATATTCTCTTCTCAGCATTCCTTGCTGGGAACTAGCCTCAGACTTTAGGTTACTGAAGTGGGACACAGCGTTGGTTGGTTCCTGACCTCTGGCCTTGTAACTCACTCTTATTATTCTGTGGATAAAAGCTGCTTACTTTCTGGCAATTCTTTTTTTAAAAGGGGCTTAGTAATTGGAGCTCTTTTCTTTCTGGTTCAACAATCTGTCACTGGCCAGGCAAGCTGCTTAGAGTTTGTTAACTCTTTGTGAACCAGAAAAAAAAGGAAGGGAGAATTGAAGTACACACAGACACTCACACACACACACACACACACAGTTTTACAGACATACACTCTGCTCAAGACTGACCACCGGTCTCAACAATTCCATAAGTGTTCATGCATTCTTACATACATACACATATACCTACACATGTATGTATATACATAAATATAGACAAACAGGCATATACATATATACATTTTGTGGATGGGGCTGAACCTCAAATGCCATATACTCTGGATGTAGCAGAAATGACTACAGCAAAACTGTATTATTGTTTTTAGCCTTTTATACCTTTTAGACAAAAAGTTCTCTATGCAAGAAAGAATTACTTCATATATAAAATGTTACATAATAGGGGAGTTACAGAAGGATGTCAATAGTAATTTCAAAGTAGTCTGTCATTCTATAAGCTCATTATAAATTCAAAGCAACAGTTTCATAAGGCCTCATTTTATCATAGTGCACACCTGTGACTTCATCCTTGAACCTGACCTAGAATGAATATTTTTCTTGATCACAAATTTGTCCCAAGCCTATTTCTCTTCTTAGTGTAATTTATGAAAGCTAATTGTATTTCATATTAAGCAGCCTCCTTTGCTTACTATTCTCTGAGGAAGGGGCACATTCTATTTTTGATTCTAGCTTTTATTATATCTTTCTGGCAAAACAACTATAAGCATCTCCTTAAACTTTTTTTTCTTAAAATTATTTGAATCATCCCCTTCTCAAAATAGAAGGAGAAGGTAGAATAGGGGGATGCCTTATGTGAGGGGGAATCAGGAGGAGGGGAAGTGCTGATATTGGGTTATAAAGTGAATAAATAAATTTAATAAAAAATTAAAAAAGAAAGTGTACACTAAAATTTCACATAAATAAAGAGGCAGGTAGCCGGGCAATGGTGGTACACGCCTTTAATCCCAGCAATTGGGAGGCAGAGGCAGGCGGATTTCTGAGTTCGAGGACAGCCTGGTCTACAGAGTGAGTTCCAGGACAGCCAGGGCTACATAGAGAAACCTTGTCTCAAAAAAAAAAAAAAAAAAAAAAAAAAAAAAAAAAAAAAAAAAAAAACCAAAAAAACCAAAAAAACCCATAAAACAAACAAACAAAAAAACCAAAAAACAAAAGAGGCAGCTCTGATTTCTAAAAAATTATTTGAATCAAATTAGGAATTCTATAAAGTTATTAATTCATCTATATAGCATTACTGTGTGAGAATACATCTTCATGTTGATCTTGCAGGAAATCTGACCAATAGGGTGGGCTAATGCCCAGGAATCATTAGGCTATGCAATACTGACAGCAAAAGGCATATGAGCAGCAAGAAGCAATCCTGGGATGAAGTCTCTGATGACCTTGAATATCAGAGCTCACCCATCACAGGCCAGGCAACATGGTGGGCCATCTCCAGGAAATTCACTTGCAAGCCTGCATCTTTCCTAGATGGTTTCTGACAATTCTTTAATACTTTCATTATGCACAGGATAACTTTGGGGGCTGTGGGAAGAAAACCACATTTTTAATAGCGTCTGCATGTCAGCGTGGCCACGTAGCTTAGTTATGATCAATGACGTGGTCTAAGGAGGCATTTGCTTGGTGGATGTGATGGGGAATGCAAGCCTCTCCTTTTATAATAATGAAGGCCAGAGGTCACTACTGTTGTCTTGTTCTTATTGTTCTAAGTTTATTACAATGTTTGGAGATACAACATTCTTTCTAAACTAACAGTTGCTAAACACAAAGATCCATGGATCCATAAGCCTGAAACCAAGAAGATGATGTGGAGCACCAGAGCCAAGAGCAATCATTTCTAGACTTCTTCTCTTTTGTGCAAAATAAATAAATGCATTCTGGCTTGAGTTGGTACATGTTCTCTGTTGTTAAACACATTAAGAACCAAGGCTGTGGATATATAAGTCTGTGTGTTGACTATATTTTCTTTATTTCTATTTTTTAAGAGAAATTGATATTTGTGATATAGTTAACACACCACATAAGACATCCATTCAAACTGTTCAATTCCATGTAGTTTTAGGTATTTATTTGCAGGGTTATATAATCATGTCCATGAATTAATTTTAGAATTCTTTTCTCCTTCCAGTACAAATCTCTTACTTATTGGAAGTTATTTCCTACATCCAATTGCCTCCTATTGTTTTTGGGCCCTATGTAACCATTAATGTACTTTAATAGTTTTTTTTTATTGTCTGTACATGTTATATGAATAAAAGATGTGATGTTTGGCACTTGATTTTTTTTCTTTTCCTTAACACATTTTCAAATTCCATGTGTTGTAGAGATGAGTAATATTCAATTATATTAACTTTATTTTTTATTTTTAATTCTTTTTATATTTAATTAAATATTTTAATTATGTGGGGGTAAGTCCATGAAATTGAGTGTGCCTACAGATGCCAGGGGTGCTGGTTCTCTCTGGAGCTGAGTTATAAGTGGTTGTAAACTTCCCAACATTGGTGCTGGGAACTGGTCTCAGGCTCACTGGAAGAGTGGTATGTGCTTTTAACCACTGACCCATCTCTGCAGGCCTTATCATATTTTCTCTATCCATTCATCAATTGGTGGATATTTAGATTATTTACACATTTCTTGGCTATTATCAATTGTGTTTTCTGTATATTCATGTACAATATATTTTCTGTAGACAAAATGTGTAGGAGAAATAGAAGTTTGTTGCCAGCATCAAGTGATAGAGTAGTCAAGTAACATGGCTGGCATGTGTCCGTTGGATTTAATTGAATGCATTTGGTGTATTTAATGAGGGTGGCTTCAGTTTACCCACACTGCTTATTGGCTGCAGGTCTGAAATCAGAAACCAGGTCTGTCTGACTTTAAAATCCACTTATACTGTGAACAATAGGAAACAACAACTCATTGTACTTGACGTCCAAACAAAATTGACGAATGTTATTTCCAAGAGATTTTTTTTTAATGAAAGTAATAGTCTTTAATGTGAAGATGAAAATAGTTTCTAAGCCAGTAAATGTCATTATGTCTGGAAATAGAATCTTTATTGATGTACAAGGATGAGTAATGCTACAATTTGCTTCAGGATCTGTGTCATGGAGGTATTTTAATGCTGAGCTGATTGCTTATGAATTTAATGATTATTTCAACCACGGTGGCCTAAAGCAGATTCACACAATAGTCTGCTGGAGCAGGGAAGTTAGGGGAGTGGTAGAGGGCTGCACTGACAGGGGAAAAGATACTGGAACAGAGATTAGAGTTAGAGAGGAGCAAATTTAGACATGGTTTCAGGGTAAGGCACTCCTATAGATGGAGTAGCGGCTGTAAATCCTGATGGATGCATCCTGTGGAAGATGAAGCAAAGAGGCCTAAGAGCCGTAGGCCTAATTCATTAGTGGAACTCTTCAAAAGTCTCAAAGAATGCAATTTCTAGGCTCTTTCACATCCCATTTTCAAATCCTTTTTGAAACAGAAATATTATGCTTGGGGAAAAATGTAAGAGTGCAGCATAGTAACATCTTCCTCTCTGTTAATCAATGCAGATTTTTCTGTAAATAAAGATAAGTGCCAGGGCTGGTGAGATGGCTCAGCGGGTAAGAGCACTGACTGCTCTTCCGAAGGTCCTGAGTTCCGATTCCAGAAACCACATGGTGGTTCACAACCACCCGTAATGAGATCTGACACCCTCTTCTGGTGCGTCTGAAGACAGCTACAATGAATTACACCAGAGTGAGCGGGGCGGCAGAGGTCCTGAGTTCAATTCCCAGCAGCCACACACATGATGGTTCTCGGCCATCTGTACAGCTACAGTGTACTCATACACATAAAATAAATAAAAATAAATCTTTAAAAAAAAAAGATAAGTGCCAAGGACAACATTTTGAAAGAAATCTCTATAGTATTTTCTCAAGAGTTAATCATTTAGCACACATGAAGACTAACCATGTTTATCGTTGTTATGATAAACAATGTCAATATCTGTCGTATTAGTCAGGATTGTCTAGAGTAACAGAAATTATAAAATGAATCTCTGTTTTGTTTTATATACATTATAATATGATATATACACACATACAATATAGTATATATGTATGTATATTACATATACGTGTGTATATATATATATCATATATGTATACCATATACATGGTATTTATTAGAATGATTTACAGGTTGTAGTCCAGCTAATCCAACAATGGTTGTCTGTGAACATGCAAGTCTGAGAATCCAGTAGTTGCTCGGTCCACAAGGCTAGATGTCTCAGGTGGTCTATGTGGGAATCCTGAAGAACTATGGTATAAGGTCAGTGAAGGAAAGAACTTGCTAGCAAGGTGAGCGTAAGCAGACAAAGAACAAAACCTTGCTTCTTCTGTGTCATTTTACAGGAGTCCGACATTAAAGGAGTGTGTCTTTGCACTGCAAAGATCTGGATTCGAAGTGGATCTTCCTGCTTTAATCATAAATCCCTAACAGGTGTGTCCTTTATATTTGTGTTTTAGCTAGTTTCAGATGTAGTCATTTGACACCAAGAATAGATATCACACCTGTTCTCACTGTGTAGAAATTTATTGACTTCTATAGACTTTGAGACCGGTTAATTTTGTGGGATGATTTTAATTATTTGAAAATTTTTCATAATAAATTTTAGAAAGTTTCAAAAAGAATTAATATATTAATAGTTGTTAAAAGTCAGGGTCATAACATATGCTGTGGTATTTTGTAAATAATAGATGTTTATTGAGTGAACGAATGATTGAGTGAATGAAATACACTGGTATTTTCCAGAAGACCTTACATCATCACATTTTAATTAAAGGAATTTAATTGTAGCATCATATAATTCAGCATTGTTTTGACCTAAAAATTATTTTTATAAATGGATATGTTATATGACAATGTATTATTTAGATTATGTTTATAATTTTATTAGCTTATGTAATATAGAATAATCATTATAATAATGTTAAAGCACTATTGTTGATGGAGCTTTAAGGCTATAAACATTAAAAAATAAAATGTAATTCAATGTAATTTTTGTTATTAATTTTTGTGCCAGTTTCAGAGATATTTGGAAATATGGTTAAATACTGTACTCATCTCTAACAGGAATGTCTTAATATTGCCTCTACATGATTGAATGTGTACTTATATTTTTGGTACTCACTTGTAAGCTTTATTCAGGTTTTTTTTGTTTGTTTGCTAGTTTTTTGTTTTGTTTTGTTTTTGTTTGTTTCTTGTTGTTGTTTTTTGTTTTTGTTTTTCCAAGACAGGGTTTCTCTGTGTAGCCCTGGCTGTCCTGGAACTCACTCTGTAGACCAGGCTGGCCTGGAACTCAGAAATCCACCTGCCTTTGCCTCCCAAGTTCTGGGATTAAAGGTGTGCACCACCACCGCCCAGCTTTATTCAGTTTTTAATTTTAGAATTTTTTCTTTTTCTAAAACAAATCAGTCCTAGTGAAGTTATAGTTTTAATGTGAAAAACAGGGCTTTGGATTAAGGCTATATGCTACCTCTGTGAACTACTGAGTAACTGAATATATTACAGAGGTACATTTCATGTGATTATCTTACTGACTGTAATATCCAATCTGTACGTTACAGGGCCAGTAGTTCCTTTCATTTATTATTTTGATTGCTAACACCGGCATTTGGTCATTAGTTATTCCCAGTAAAAATTATAGTGACATTATCTTTTGCAGAAATAGTTGAACTTTATTTACTAATATTCACCTTTGTAGCTTCTCAAAGCACTGGTTCTCAAATCATAAGCTCCTGGAACTGGCTACTTGAAAACTCAATAATGTTGGTTGATTCTATTAAGTGAAAAGCAAGCAATATATAGCAGGATTCATCAATCCAGGGATGCATGGCTACCTTATACAATGCCATTCTATAGGCTGTCCATCATTATTCCATACATTGTTGCAATGAGGAGAAAGAAGGGTCAATGAACAAATAGGAAATAACTCAATTTAAAAAGCAGAAAAGCAATGATTGTTAACCTGTGGGTCATAACCTCTTTGGGGTAATCTTATGACCCTTTCACAGAAGTCATATTCTAGATATCCTGAATATCAGATATTTACATTACAATTCAAAATGATAGCAAATTTATCGGTATTAAATAGCAACAAAAATAATGTTCTGGTTGGGGTCACCACAACATGAGGAACTGTATAAAAGGGCTGCAGCATTAGAAAGGTTGAGAAACACTGAAGGAAGAGTTCAGTGGTAGAGATCCTCTCTGCCATTTACTGATTGTAGCATCTTACAGTGTCCAAGGGCTTTTATGCTGACCATGAATATAGGCATTATTCCTAAGACATGAACGGCTTTGAAAGAACAATGATGTTCTTCAGAACACCTTGGGATTTTAGCAACTGCTGTACCATTAGTTCAATGATGTCTAATTGCAATGTTTTCCATAGGTTCTCATTTTCCTACTTGCTTGCCTCTCTGCCTTTTCCCCTGGGAAATGCATGCATAATTGCCTCATAAAGACAACTGAAGGAAAGCCATAACTGTAATATTTTCTACAGTCTCTGTGAATTTGATACACTCTGGTGTATAACGTTTCTTAGATGATTTTTAGTGGCTTTGTATGTTAGAGTTATGGAATGGCTTCTTTAAGAGCTAGTGCAGGTACCATCATCAGCACCGGCCAGCTCCTACAGCTTATTGTTGGCAGCAACTCAACCCCTTGGATTAGCAAGGTTTTCCCATCTGTGTGCCTTCCACTTTAGACTTTTATATAACAAGGACTTTCCACAGTTCCTGACACATAGTAAGTGCTAATTAGATACTAAGAAGCAAGGGCTAATTATTACTAAGTAATCCATTCTAAATGTTGGTGTTGATTTCACTGGTACCAACAAAATACTTTCCACTGTGTATGTTAAGTGCAGACTGAGGCTACGATAAGCCTCTCCTCGTGGTCTGCACTTGTTTTCAGCTCCTGTTCCATTAGGATAGGGAGCTCCAAACAGGATTTGGAGCTCGTCATACTCAGCATCTACAGAAAACAATTGTTTCTATGCACATGCCTGTCTCTATCTTGACTACAAGGTAACTCTTACACAGGGGAAAAAAGCCCAAGATTAAATGTTAATGCTTTAAAAATTAAATTTGTTGTCACTACAAACCAAGAGAATTTTAGAATGATGCGTTACGGAATTGAGTGTGTGCAGAGACTGGGCCGAGAAGTGGGTATTTAGTAGTTGGGGGTCGGGGAGGAGAGTGGGATTAGAGTGACTGACCTGGTACCCTTCCGCTGAAGAGATGTACCTTCTCTTCCTGCCTCTGCCAATTGTTTTTGACTGCTCAGGCCTGATTCCCCAGGCAGGCATAGCAGAGATCAGCCTGACATAAAGTTGGAGACACAGGGCATCTGAAGGTATTTAGTTAAGAGTATGAAGATGTGGGACCTTGAAAGGCAGCCTGCTTTCTGGTTTAAACCCCGGAGACCCAGCAGGTGTTCCTGAAAGAAACAGAAGGCCTTTTGTCACGCTTCCAGATACCAGGCTCCTGACATGATGTCTCAGCTCTCCATAATTCTGTGACCATCATCAGTCAGGTAGGGCAACGCCCCAAGCCTCTGCTATTCGGTCTGGACTCCACCCCCACAGTTGCCAGGTATGCTCCTCCCCACAGTCACCCGGCAACAGCCAGGTAGGCCTGGGTCACTATAAAAGGGGTTGTTTGCGCCCTCCTCCCTCTCTTACTCTTGCCTCTCTCTCTTGGTCTCTAGCTCCCTCTCTCTCCCCATTCCTTCCCCCCTCTCTCCACGTGGCCAAAGCCGCCCTTTACTTCTCTACTCTTTCCCTCTCTCTGCCTTTCTCTGCCTCTACTACCCTCTTAGCTCCCCTTCCCAGACACTCCTCCTCGCAAAAGGTATTTATCTGCAGGCCCACTCTGAGAAAGGGGGTATGGTTTCACTCATCACAACTCTCTACCTTCACAATAAATGCCTTACAACCATGGACTGTCTCTTCTCCTCAGGACTGCCATGGGGAACAATGGAGCAGGTCTTCCTCTAAGGAGTCGAGTCTAATCTCTTGCATGAGGCCTCCCTGTGCTCTCAGCCACGGTCTCTATCAAGTCAAGCTGCCCACAGAGCAAGTCTAGGACACTCTCATCCCCTTGAGAACCAGCCAGAGCCCTCCTTCCATACTCAGTTTTCAGTTTCTGCATCCAGCGTCCAGCATCCAGCATCCAGTGGTGTCTGCAGTGCCCAAGAGTTTGAGAACCGGTCGTCCTCAGCCACCTTGCAGGCCCGGGTACCCCAGAGCTTTTGGCAGCATCTGGAGTGCCTGAGAGTCCAAGCCAACTCCGCAGTCTGAGGTGATCTCAGACTGTGCTTCCCCCCACCTCCGATGTGTCGTGTGGTGAGGGTGAACATAGTCAAACTTCCCTTGTTTGCCTCTATGAGCAGCCCTAGCCTTGTGGTGGGCCAGAAGTGGGCCCCTTTTTAACCCACATGAAGATTCAAGCTTTTGTTCTTTCTGTCCTCTTTTTCCAAATTCCCACCAGAATGCCTTATGGAGTCTTAGGTATGTCCCAGAAACTATTAAACTAGGCTTACTATGATGAAACCAAACCTTAGTTTGGGCTCTAACAAGTTAACATTAACTAATAAATTGGAATATGCATCAGAGATTATGAGATTCTGCAACTCTAACTTCTTCAATGTGTATTTTTTTTTGTTTTGTTTTGTTTTTGTTTTTTTCGAGACAGGGTTTCTCTGTAAACACTTGTAATTTATGCCTTTTTCTGCCATTCCATGCCATTAACCCTCTTTCCTTGTTAAGCTCTAGCTAGGGTAAAATTGCTGATTGGATTTGAATAGTTGCGTTGGTCTCATTTAGGAATGTAATAGATATTCATTACGTGGGATGTATGTAAAACACAAACCATTAAGAGCAAGTTTGTCCTTAAGTATATTCCTGTGTAGAAAGGGAGCCAAAGTGTCTTATTGACAACTCAAACTGAAACCTTAGTGCTGCAACATTGTAGCTGAACCATGAAGATGTAGAAGTTGGGGAGAGTAAAAGTATTTTAGGTGGAGAAAACTTCAAAGGCCGTCCCACAGAGACAATAAGCTCAGTTCTTTATGGGAAACAGTTCATTCATTTCAGAAAGATTTATAAAACACCTGGTAGTTTAGTCCCTGGAGCCCAGCACTATAAAAGGAAAATAATGTTTGTTTTTGTGGGATCTACACTCTGAGAGGCAAAGCACAAATGTTGAACAGATCAATTATATAACTTCAGGTAGTGATAGGTATTGGGAAGCACATAGACCAAGGTGTCTTAGAATTTCTGTTGCTGTGGTAAACTATCTTGAGCAAGTAACTGAGGGAGGAAAGAGTTCATTTGGCTTTTGTTTCATGATCACAATCCACCACTGAGAGAAGCCAAAACAGGAACTCAGATTTTCAGCTTCTTTCTAGATTATAGAGGGCTGCCATCTTGCTTCATGTCTTCTTTCTCTCTTTCTCTCTCTGTCTGTGTGTGTTTCTCTAGTGAATCTCTCTGGTATTCCTTCTAAGAATGCTAAGCCCATTGGATCAGATCCATAGCACGATCCCGCTAATTTCATTCTTAGAGTGACATATCTTTAAGTAGAAGCACATTGAGGATTAAGGCCTTAAATTTAAATGCTGAGGGGAAATGGCACGTATCCCATAAAATATAGAAAAGAGGATACAGTTTCTCTCTAAGCAAAAAGTAGAAATATTTTTTAACTACAATTGAACATCAAACTGACCCTGACAAAGAGAAGTGCATTGAGCATTGTGAGTTCTTGTCAGTGGGAAACCTCTTCAGTGTCGAACGCTTATTCTCTAGCATCTCCTCCTGGTTAGAGCAGTTTGACATTGATTGTACATTGACATACATTCTGTATGCTGGTGTGAGGAGGGGTGGGCTCTGTGGTTGCTAAGTCTAGTATACTGAGTTTGTTTCCACATAGAATGCTGACTTCAAACCCTGACTCCATCTATTGGAGCTTGTGTGGCAGATGTCAGATAGTATAAAACCTGAACCAGGGTCTATGCCATCAGGATGAAAGATTTGCATCTTTGAAGTGCTACTGCATAAGCAAGAACAGAAAAAACAACTGACAAATCTCAAACTTTGTCCATAGTGACAATTCTTAAACTCTGCATTCAGTTTCTTTCTAACAGAATTTGCAAATCCATGCCTGATTCAAGTTAGCAAGTATTTTACAAAACAAATGCTAGTGAAAACCAACTTGTTAATTCTTTTGTATTTAAGTGAGTTAAAATTATTTGACTCTCAAAATTGGCAGTCTGTGAAACAACTGGAGACAGATTCATTGGTCGCAAGCTAAGGCTGGTGTTTTTATTTCAGATGCTGTGAATTGGTCAGTCAATGTATGCAGTGCAAAGGGTTACACAACAACTTGAAAGGATGACTTCCACAGCCAATTAAGACCAAGTTCTAAATGGTTTTTATCATTTTTGATCTGTGTAGCTTGTCTAAAGCTTTCCTGGAGTTCAACTTGGTTCTGAAACCCACTTTGCTGTCCAAAAATCATTGAAAGGGAAAAAGGGCTCTTAGTCATTGGCATCCTTTCATTTGATCAATTTTTATTGAGTGATTTCTATGGACAGGGTATTTTTAAGCCCCAGGACAGGAATAGCTGGAGAGACATCTCAGTTGATAAAGTACTTGCCTATATAAAACATAAGGACTTGAGTTCAGTTCCTACGGCACACATAAAAACCAAAGCATGATGGTGTGTGTTATTCTAGCACTGTGGGAGACACAGATGCATCTCTGGTGCTTTCTAGCCAATCAGCCTAATGCAATGAGGTAAGTCTAAGGTCAGTGAAAAATCCCATCATAAAAACTTACTGACTTTAAAAATTGCCAACTTGGTAGAACAAAATTTTTTTTTTTTTTTTTTTAGATTATATGGATGATACTCTTTTTTCTCTTTTTTCTTTTTTTTTAAAGTTTTATTGCATTATGATAAGAAAAGTTACATGATTTCAATTTATCTGAATTTGTTAACATTTAAAAACATTTTAAGTAAATAGAATTAAATCACATTCTTGTTTTCCTTCAATACCTACAATATCTATTTTTGCTATATTCTTTAAAATTTATAAAATATTATAACAATAAAAATGAGTATTATAAAAATTGTTTGATATAAAACAACAATCAATTTAACAGTCTTATGTAGATGCTTGTCTATAGCAATACTGAAAATACATACGTTTTTCTCAATATAAGCTTTAAATAATTCCAAACACATTAACTGTATATTCAAAATAATACATCACTACTAGTATTTTCTTAAATAAACATAAATATATAAAGCTTTTTTGTTTGTTTGTTTGTTTTGTATTTACTAGAGCTTAAAATCTTGGATCTTACTGTGGTACAAGCCCCAAATAAGAACAATTTTTAGACATTGGATTTCATTATAATAAGGCTGTACTTCAATGATCCTCATATCACCAAAGGATTTTACCTCCATTCTAGCCAAGCTGAGAGTTGACAGTCCTACAGTGCCAAGGAATGAATTGTAGGCACAATTTTTGGATACAGACTTCCTGCTATGGTCAAAGCTATTTGACTTGAGTGAGTGACTATTCTCAGCCCACAGAGAACAGGTTACATTCATTTAAGAAATGGTGTGTGTATTAAGATGGTCTATCCATAAAGTCATTCACCAACTATTTCAATGAACAATGGTTCTGCTTGGAGGGTGGCACAGACATTAGGTGAAGGTAAGAATCTGGTTCATTGGCTGTGATAATTTGGAAAAGCATTCATCTCAGAGAAAGAATAACTTATAAAGTCCTCTTCTTCAAACTTGATACAAGAGTTACAAATGTCAAGCAAACCATTCGGTTTCACTTTGTTGTTTTCTTACAAGCCACCTCCCTAGTTAATCGTCTATGTTTCTTTTGGGTATATAAATACCTTTGAAATATGTAAGCTGTTCTGAAAAATGTAGTGTTAAAACATGAAATAAACAATACTACTAATAGAGAGGCTGAGATAAGAGAAGCAAGAGTTCAAGACCATTATGTGGTACACAGCCAGACACTGCCACATACAAACAAGCTGAAGTGTATATGGATTGTACAATATTGTACCTATTTCTCCAATTACCAAATTAGAGAGACCATTGGGTGACAGTCAACAAATTTCTAATTCCTCATATTTTTGGATTTCAATCGATTAGGATATGTTGGTAATATTAACTTTCGTATTAAGATATTGCCCACAACACCCAGAGGAAGCTCCACTCCCAGGTGCTCTGACACACCCAGGATCAGAGGTAAGCAGGAACAAACATCTGTCCCAAAACTGGGAGTAACTGGGACCAGCGGGACCAGGCACACAGGAACTCTGCCAGCCCAGTGGCTTGGGTGCCTTCCGGTCTGTCTGGGCTGAGGTCCAGAGCAGACCTTGGACTCAAGTTCTGCAGCCAGTCCCACGACAGAGGAAGCTCCACTCCCAGGCAGGCTGACACACCCAGGATCAGAGACCTTGGTCACAAGATCTGCAGCCAGTCCCACAACACCCAGAGGAAGCTCAACTTCCAGGTGATCTAACAAGCCCAGGATCACAGGATCCCAGAATCACAGGATCACAGAGGCAGCTTGACTCTGAGGAGTTCTGACACCACCAGGATCACAGGAAGGACAGGCTCCAGTCAGATTTAGCAAGGGCAGGTAGCACTAGAGTTAACCAGATGGTGGGGGGGAAAGCATAAGAATATAAGCAACACAAACCAAGGTCACTTGCCATCATCAGAATCTAATTCTCCCACCATAGCAAGTCCTGGACACACCATTACACCGGAAATGCAAGATTTCGATCTAAAATCACTTATCATGATGATGATACAGGAACTTAAGAAGGACATAAATAGCACCCTCAAAGA
>NW_022196891.1:56409804-56410947 GCF_008632895.1 Mastomys coucha | reverse complement strand
GGTGCAGCAGAACTATCAACTCTCAGCTTAGCTACGATAGAAGTAAAATCCTTTGGTGATGTGAGGGTTATTGAAGTACAGCCGTATTACAATGAAACCCAATGTCTAAAAATTGTTCTTATTTTGAGCTTGTACCACAGTAAGAACCAAGATTTTAAACTCTACTAAATACAAAACAAACAAAAAGACTTTATATATTCTTATTCATTTAAGAAAATACTAGTAGTGATGTATTATTTATATACTTATAATATATAAGCTAATGTATTGGAGTTATTTAAAATTTATATTGAGAGAAATATATTTTCACTATTGCTGTAGATGAGCATCTACATAAGACTGTTAAATTGATTGTTGTTTTATATCAAACAACTTTTATAATACTTATTTTTATTGTTATAATATTTTATAAATTTTAAGGAATATGACAAAAAAGATATTGTAGGTATTGAAGGGGTGTCTATGGGAGGAGCAGTGGTACAAGAGGGAAACAAGAATGTGATTCAATTATATTTAATTGAAATATGTTTTTAAATGTTAACAAATTCAGATAAATTGAAATCATGTAACTTTTCTCATCATAATGCAATAAAAGTTTAAAAAAAAGAAAAAATAATTGTTACTTCCTGTTGTTTTTATTGTAAGAAGTGGAATTAGGTTTGTGTGAGTTTGTTGAAAGATTACTTTCTTGCTTCTTCAAGGGTGTAGTTTTTCTCCTTGTGTTGATGTTTTCCATCTATTATCCTTTGTAGGGCTGGATTTGTAGAAAGATATTGTGTAAATTTCATTTTGTCATGGAATATCTTGTTTTTTCCATCTATGGTAATTGAGAGTTTTGCTGGGTATAGTAGCCTTTGCTAGCATTTGTGTTCTCTTAGGGTCTGTATGACATCTGCCCAGTATCTTCTAGCTTTCATAGTCTCTGGTGAGAAGTCTGGTGTAATTCTGATAGGCCTGCCTGTGTATGTTACTTGACCTTTTTCTCTTCTTTTAAAATTCTTTTTTTGTTTAGTGCATTTGGTGTTTTGATTATTATGTGATGGGAGGAATTTTTTTCTGGTTCAGTCTATTTGGAGTTCTGTAGACTTCTTGTATGTTCATGGGAATCTCTTTCTTTTTTTTTTTTTTTTTTTTTTTTTTTTT
>NW_022196891.1:56402595-56409631 GCF_008632895.1 Mastomys coucha | reverse complement strand
ATACCTATTATCCTTAGGTTTGGTCTTCTCAGTGCGTCCTGGATTTCCTGGATGTTTTGGATTAGGAGTTTTTTGCTTTTTCAATTTTCTTTGACTGTTGTGTCAATGTTTTCTATGTGTCTTCTGCCCCTGAGATTCTCTCTTCTATCTCTTGTATTCTGTTGGTGATGCTTGCACTTATGACACTTGATTTCTTCCCTAGGTTTTCTATCTTCAGGGCTGTCTCTCTTTCTGTTTTTTTTATTGTTTCTATTTCCACTTTTAGGTTCTGGATGGTTTTTCTCATTTCCTTCACCTGTTTGATTGTGTTTTCCCGTAGTTCTTTAAGGGATTTTTGTGTTTCCTATTGAAGGGCTTCTAGCTGTTTACCTGTGTTCTCCTGTATTTCTTTGAGGGTGCTATTTATGTCTTTCTTAAAGTTCTGTATCATCTCCATGAGAAGTGATTTTATATCTGATTTTGCTTTTCCAGTGTAATGGTGTTTCCAGGATTTGCTATGGTGGGAATCTCTTTCTTTAGGTTAGGGAAGTTTTCTGATGAAAACTTAGGGAAGGTTCTGATGATGGCAAGTGACCTTGGTTTGTGTTGTTTATTTTCTTATGCTTGCCACCCCGCCAACTGCTTAACTCTAGTGCTTCCTGCCCTTGCCAAATCGGACTGGAGCCTGTCCTTCCTGTGATCCTGGTTGTGTTAGAACTCCTCAGAGTCAAGCTGTCTCTGGGATCCTGTGATTCTGGGATCCTGTGATCCTGGGCTTGTTAGAGCACCTGGGAGTGGAGCTTCCTCTGGGTGTTGTGGGACTGGCTGCAGAGCTTGAGCCCAAGGTTTGCTCAGGACACCAGCCCAGAGAGACCAAAAGGAACCTGAGCCACTGGGCTGGTGGATTTCCTGTGTGCCTGGTCCCGCTGGTCCCAGTTACTCTTGGTTTTGGGACAGATGTTGGGTCCTCCTCACCTTTGATCCTGAGAGCGTCAGAGTACCTGGGAGTGGAGCTTTCTCTGGGTGTTATGAGACTGGCTGCGGAGCTTGTGCCCAAGGTCTGCTCAGGGCATGGGCTGGCCAGTAGAACACATCTTTATCCAAGCACTTGGGAGGTGGAAGATGGATTTCTCTAAGTTTGAGGCCAGCCTGATCTCTACAGCAATTTTCAGGTCAGCCAAAGCTATCATATTGGGACCATAACTCAAATCAATCAGTCAGCCAAACAAACAAAACCCCAAAACTGAATGGTCCTTAGATGATAACCTGTTGATCTTTTGCCTACCCCCTACCCCCAACCTCATACAAAAAAGCTCTAGATAAAGTAGCTGTTATGATGGTGAATCTCAGTTGTTAACTTGATAAGATAAAGGACCGCATCGATCTCTGGGCTGGGATCTTGGACCATATAAAAAGGGGGGAAGAAAACTGACCAGAAGCCCTCGTCACTCCTTTGTTTCTGACTACAAATGCAATGTGGCCAGCTACTGCATGACTCTGCTTTCTGCCTAGACTTCCCCGCCACAGCAGACTCTACCTCAAACTTCAAACCAAAATAAACCATTCTTCCCTAATATTACATTTGTCAAGATATTTCATCACAGAAGTAGGAAAAGTAACTAAGAATGTTGTCTTCTGGGACTTTTACAACAGCATAAAGTACAGGCGAACAGGCAATGAAGAGTGGATCTACAGTGGATACTAGCCGTGGTTACCAGAACACTTTACAAAGCCCACCTTTCATAGATGTAGCCAGTTAGATTTGCTTCTGGAAAAGAAAAATTACCCACAGCTGAAGGTGAGAAGGTTCAAACTATGGAAAGATTGATGCATGCACAGGAGAAGGTAATTCCAGGCAGACCACCCATAAACATGAGGTGGCACATGGGTTATAGTGAAGCTGAGAAAGAGGTTGAACAAAGTGGCACATGGGTTATAGTGAAGCTGAGAAAGAGGTTGAGCATACTATGAGGCAAGAGGTATGGCTGGAAGAGAACTTAGAATGACATTCTAATCTGACACCTTTCCTTGAAATCTCTGGTGATGCCTTCGGCGGGGGTTTCTACCAGTGGATTGGCATGCTAACATGTTTTTGAATGACAGTCCAGTAGGAGTGTGTGATGTGAGGATTATGATCCAGGATAGTTAAGAACTGTCAGTGATCTGGGCAAGTAGTGAGAAGGTCTTGAACTACACTACTAACTGTTTCCTCAAGACATAAAAATAAATCTCTTACACAGTCTTGGGCCAGATCTTCTATGAGTTATTTACAAGAAAGCAGATAATCATATCGCCATGCAGGAAGAACCATTTGATTTCTTTTATAAAAATAAAACGGACCTGTCAACGCTGTCTCAAAGCTCTGTGATACCTCAGATCTTTTCAGCAGGAAAACAGTTGAGCAGACATTCACTCATCCATGCTTACAATCAGTCTCCTCCTTTTCTAGGAACCCCTATGTAGATTCATCAGAACTGAATGCATAAATCTTAATCTCGGCATATGTTCTGTCATCTGCCGGTGTCTTTTCAAGCCTGTGCAGGTATGACCTTATGCCACAATGAACGAATGAACCAGGAAGATCAAAGTTATTTCATCTGGTCCTGTGATTTATAATTCCCAAATCAATGGGAAGAGAAACTAGCAAGCATCAAGCATCCATCTCTGCCTGTACCAGGTCACACACTGGAATGCTATCCAAGTACAAGTTTCCATGGCAAACAGAGTAAGACTTGCCAATATCTCACAGGGTTCCAAGAGGCGGCAATGTCCCTCTTGGGAGAACTTTGTAACTGGAAAAGAAAATTTTTACCGATGAAATCTCCAGCAAAAGTAAAGTCACAGATGATATTTCTGCAAACGGCTTCTTGCCAAGTATCTCATCAACAAGTATGGCTGGCAGTGACCCATTCGACTGCAGAGGTGGTAAAGATGGTCTCGCCAATACTTGTTTTCATTTGCTCCCAACTTCCTAGAAAAAGAAAAAAGAAGAAGAGGAAGATGAAGAAAAAAAAAAAAAGAAGGCTTACTTTGAGTTGAAGTTTTCCATGTTTCATCTCAGTCCAAAGGTGACTTAAAAAGATTTCTTTTTGAAAGTTAAATTAATTCAAGTGACATGTGTAAAGTTTAGTCACTTGGGAAGGTACATGTACACGAAAAATCTCACTGGGTAACACCAAAAAAAATTTTACATTTTCCTATTTTTTTGTGACTTTTGGAAGATTAATGATTTTTGACTGTTTCTCTTGAAAGAGTTTAATCCTGTTAGTATCAAGCAGTTCGTCCTTTTGAAATCATTTGATTCAAACAGAATTTTTGCCTATGGTTAACATAAAATAAGACTTTAAATATGAATTCACTGGGTCTTTTAAAAAATTGGGTGCATGGCATATGTTTAACAGAAAAAAATCTTTTTATAGACAAGAATTTAAGTTGGGCATGATAGTGAGCACTTGTAATCCTAGAACATGGGAGGTTGAAGCAGCGGGGTGGAGAGTTTGAATCAAGCCTGCCTCAATAGAACAACAAGAAGAAGGAGAAGGAGAAGAAGAGTAAGTCAAGAGTGATACAAAGCATTAAGAGAGAGCTCCATGTCGGGATATTGCCTATTGCTGTGAGGAGCCACTATAAACACGGCAACTCTAATGATGGAAAACATTTAATCAGGACTGGCTCATGGGTTCTGAGGTTTAGTCCATTATTGTTATGGCAGGCAGACATGATGTTGGAGAAGAACCTGAGAGTTCTAAATCTGGTTTGGCAGATAACTGAAAGACAGAATGAGACACTGTGCTTAGCTTGTGTTTCTGATGCCCATCCTTTCCTGTGGTTGCTGGGAATTGAACTTAGGACCTCTGCTCACTCTGGTCAACCCTGCTGCTCTGTCCCTGCTCGCTTTGGCCCAAAGATTTATTTATTATTATAATACG
Source organism: Mastomys coucha (assembly GCF_008632895.1). Classification (NCBI taxonomy): domain Eukaryota; kingdom Metazoa; phylum Chordata; class Mammalia; order Rodentia; family Muridae; genus Mastomys; species Mastomys coucha. The sequence goes on along the minus strand of NW_022196891.1, from coordinate 56,405,723 downwards.
TAAGTACACTGTAGCTGTCTTCAGACGCACCAGAATGTCAGATCTCATCACAAGTGGTGTGAGCCACTATGTGGTTGCTGTGAATCGAACTCAGGACTTCTGGAAGAGCAGTCAGTGCTCTTAACCGTTGAGCCATCTCTCCAGCCTCTAAGGCCACACTTTCTAATGCCATTTCCTGAGCTTTCAAAAACATGAGTCTAAGGGGGCCATTCTTATTCAAACCACCACAGATATATAAAGCTACTCTCAAGTAATACATTATTTGATAGTAAAGAACAATAGGATAGTAAAAATGCAGTAAGTTTTATAGATGAAGACTAAACAAGGTGACTTGAGAATGCAAAAGTGGGAGAAATTAATATTAATAGGAGGACAGATGCAGTATTTTTTCTTTCTGTTTTGAGAGTTGGGGACATAAAGGATGGGTGAGTTGGAGATGGCATTTCAGCTCAGAGCTTAGGGTGAACACAGATATGGGGGTTAGAAACGAGACTAGCCAAGGTAGCTAGTAGCACAGCAGAGGAAAGAATACAAACTGAAGTGGAAAATATAAGCTGTTTCTTACAGGGTGTGCTACTCACAGTTTGGGTGGGCAGATTTTTGACATTTTAGTGAGTATGTTTCCTGAATTCAGCCTTTGAAAAGCCAGTACTATTCTTCCTCGCGGGGGTCACTACAAATCCTTGTTCCTCAACACTTTCAGACATGTTCTGGGAGGCAGTTAAATTGATTGAGTACATATTGGATACCAACTTTTAGGGCAGGCTTTAGTCCTTACGTGCTATGGGGACTACAGTATAGTTTTGATCTGGGAAAAAGCGTGATCAGACTCCATGAGTCTAAGGAGTTGTTCCAGAGACTGGCTCCGAGGAGGCAAACACTGGGAAGGAGGAGAATCCGTTCAGCCTCGGCAAGAGTTAATGCACATTTGATCTAAACAATTTCATGACTTTCCAGCTTGAAAACACTCATGGAAAGTTTTAAAAAGCTCTTCTTGCTTCTAAAGCCCCACAGCACTACACTGTAGTGCTCTTTCGGCCGTAGCTGCTTTCCTGTTTTCTCTTTCCCCAAATTAATATCATATGTTATATTCAGAATTACAAAAACAAGATTCTTAGAGGGTGATCATAACACCCTTTCTACAACACATGTACTAATTATAGCATCAACATACGGGGTGTGGAAAGCTTTGTTTAAGAAAAAACAAAAAACCAAGCCTGCTTCTCTGTTTCTTCTTAGATAGGATTTGGTTTCTTTCACTTTTTGACTCTTTCCCATCTTTAAAGGAAGACTCTGTTGACAGTATACTGAAAGATTTGGAGTCCCAGATGTCAGAGCACTGGGAACTTAACGTGGAGAGGCATATGGAGCCTGTCAGAAGCACTGTGAGCAGCCAAAACAGGAGACAGTGCCCAAGGCAAGAGAGGCAAAGAGATGTTTGCTTTGCTGTGTGCAGGAAATCCAGGAGACTAGTGGTGACGGCCAGAGGGGCATGGCTGCCTGGCAAGCATTAGTCTGCAAGTATCAGAAGGGTGTCCCAACTCAACACAGCTGTGACTTAATCTTGTAATGTGTCCTCTCCCTGTTGCTGAAATCCTGCTGCCTTCTGATTTTCTGGAAGAACTTGAGAAGGGACTATGTCAATGGGATATAAAGCACAGGCATTTTATGGTTAGATTTCCTCAGAAAATCCATTTCAGGTGTTTTTGTGTTTGTTTGTTTGAACCAGAAAAAAAAAATGAGATTTTAGCTTGTTCCACTGATGAAGTTTGCACATTTATGCAGCTGTCCTGGGACTTACATTTCAAGTTTGAATCTGATTCTATTTATTAGCCAAGTATAACTCTTAACTCTATAACTCTCTCTATAACTCTTCTTTGGTTCATGTTCCTTTAAAAAAGAATCCTTAAAAAAAAAAGATCAATCCAAAGTCATTGCATCAAAATCCAGAGCTCAAGTCTAAATCCTCCTCTACAAACTTAAGAGGCTTTGCCTCAGACATGGTCATTTTCAGTGACTGGTGTTCTGATGCCAGGAATTAATTGTAATGAAGGAGAGATGTCTGAAAAGAGAGCCTTTCTAGTTTACCAAACTGGCTCGCATTTTTTTTTTTTTTTTGCTTGATTTTCTGAGGGCTATATTCTCATCAGGTTTTCTTGTGAAAATTCACTAATGGTTCTATTTATGGGGAGACATCCTGAAAAAACTAATAATACCATTTGTCTTAGTCAGGGTTTCTATTCTTGCACAAACATCATGACCAAGAAGCAAGTTGGGCAGGAAAGGGTTTATTTAGCTTACTTCTACAGTGCTGTTGATCACCAGAGGAAATCAGGACTGGAACTCAAGCAGGTCAGGAAGCAGGAGCTGATGCAGAGGTCATGGAGGGATGTTCCTTATTGGCTTGCTTCCCCTGGCTTGCTCAGCCTGCTTTCTTATAGAACCCAAGACTACCAGTGCAGGGATGGCACCACCCACAAGGGGCCCTACCCTCTTGATCACTAATCAAGAAAATGCTCCACAGCTGGCTCTCATGGAGGCACTTCACCAACTAAAACTCCCTTCTCTGTGATAGCTACAGCCTGTGTCAAGTTGGCACACAAAACCAGCCAGTACACCATTGTTTTTAGTTTCTCTGGCATTTTGTATGGCATAAAGATTTTCATATATGTTAACTCATTAAGTCCTCCAAACACCAAAGAAAGGATCAATTCAAAGTCACAGCATCAAAATCCAGAGCTCAAGTCTAAATCCTCTATTACAAACTTATGTGTTTCTGTCTTAGGGTCATTTTCAGTGGCTGGTATTCTGATTCCTTGAATTAATTAAAAATAGACTTCTGAGTAATAAGCATTTCCAGTTATTACTTAGCATTTGCGGCTTTGAATAATGAATTGTTATCAGTTACATGGGAAGTTCTTATTATTGTCTTCTAGAAGTTCTGATCCCAGGGCTGGGAATGTAACTTGGTGATTGTATGCTTTCTGGTTGGGAGTAGGAGTGACAAGGAGGAGGAGGTGGAGGAGAAGGAAGAGGAGGAAGAGGAGGAGGAAGAGGAGCAAGAAGAAGAAGAAGAAGAAGAAGAAGGAGGAGGAGGAGCAGGAGGAGGAGGAGGAGGAGGAGGAGGA
>NW_022196891.1:56391732-56402466 GCF_008632895.1 Mastomys coucha | reverse complement strand
GAAGAAGAAGAAGAAGAAGAAGAAGAAGAAGAAGAAGAAGAAGAAGAAGAAGAAGAAGAAGGCGGCAATGATTTGTTTTGATGCCAACTTTTGTGTATCATAGACCTCAGTGATGGAGGACACAGATAATGGCAGCTTCTGGTTAACAATTTCTCTATATTTTGTGTATAATGACTCCCAGGAGTATATCTGATGACTGTGATAAACTTCAATTGCTTCTGTCAATAGTTCTTTGAAGACCTTGAGGGTCATTCTAGTCTTTTGCTTTCCAGGATAGCTCTTTAGTAGGAAGAGGGCTCAGCATCATCTTGATGGCAGATCCCATAGCTTGAGAACTTATCAAAAATTTTTTAGATTGACACCAGAGTGAACTGGAGGATCAAGACTGTTGGGCCTGAGATTTTCAACTGCTTGAGAATTTGTGAACTCTGAGGTAGCTATGATTCCTTCCTTAGACGATCCATGAATAGGATATAACATTTCTCTCTACAAGCTCATTGTTTTTCTTGCTGAATGTTTGTGTGAAACAAATCCCAGGATCTGTCTTAGGCATCTTCAAGTTCTCAAAACTTCATGATTTTCTAGCAGTGGCCCTGTGTTGCACAGAACTGAAATCAATTCCCATGACCACTTAGCAGCAACAATAAGATAAAGTCTCTTAGATTTGTTCCATGCCCCAATTGCCTTCTTAATGCTTTAGCTGCAAAAAATCCTCATAATAATCATGATTGAAATACATTGTATGCACATATGAAATACTTAAACCATAAAGAAATATATTTTTAAATCTCCATCAAACACAAGTCTCATTTTAAAAACAATTTCAAAAATTAATTTTTTTTGAGATTATAATATAACTATATCATTCCCCATACCTTCTCCTCCCTCCAAACTCTCCAGTATACTCCTCCTTGCTTTCTTTCAAATTCAGGGCCTCTGTTTTCATTAATTGTTGTTACATGCATATAAGTTATGCATTTACATATATATTCTTAAATATAATCTCTTCAACCTGTATAGCGTTATTTGTATGTGTTCTCAGGGTTGACCATTTTGGTCTTGGATAGCTGATTGGTATGCTTTTCCCTGAGAAACTCTCATTTTAAAGAAAATTTATATAGTGAAAACAATGCTAAGGAGTAGTGAATGGGCCATTTGACTTTTGCTAGCAACTGGATTCTAAAAATTTCTAGTGTATAAGAAATATCTATCATAAAAAAGAAACATGTATATATATATATCATATCAAAACACTTTAGTGTATCCTTTACTGTCATGGAAAAATGCTGCATTCTTTCTGAACATAAGCTTCTTGTGCCTCTTCTCATCTGGCCAGAACTTTTGTAGTCAACACTTCTCTTAATCTCCAGCTCTCACTTTCCTTTGAGAAAACCCCTGCCTTCCCAGGTAGCAATGCTCTTGGTCTCATTCATTCAGCCAGAGCAATCATGTTCTGCTCTGTGTGTTTGGTGCAGAGACCAGCATGTGGTCTGACTTCATTGGGTCCAAAGCTTCAGGCAAAGCAGCCCATCACTGAACCATGAGAGGAGGAAGTCCCTTCTTTCTCCTCCTCGTGCTTTGGATAACCCTGAATGAAGAAGTGGTTTCTGGGGTAGGAGATTTCTGGCTACAAGATTACAGTAAGGCATAGAAGAAACAGGTATCTTGTAGATGGTACAGTATGGCAATTAAAAAAACCAAAACCAAAACCAAAACCAAAAGCCAAAAAACCTTGGTCTTTGTTAACCATATTGGACTTTTATATTAGTCTTAGGGCCATGCGCCGGCTTCTGTGAAGTAAATGAACGTGCCCGTATTTATACCAGTCTTGTTTTAAAAACTCTACGCAGTATTGTTAATTGTCACAGTGCTGTGGAACAAGGCTTGTGGAGCCACAATCCTAAGCCAGTGATTAGGGACTTGCATCAATGAAACGAGAACTCATCTTCATGGAATTGGTTGGAAATTAAGGTAACAATGCCAACAACAGCAACTGGTCCTTTATTATAGCCGAGTTCAATGTTTTCTTATGATTAGCTACAAATATCCTTTTATATTTTCTATCTATCTATCTATCTATATCTATCTATCTATCTATCTATCTATCTATCTATCTATCTATCTATCTATCTATCTATTCATTTTTCTGAGAGAGCGTCTCTCTATGTAGTCCTGACTGTCCTGGACTTGCTATATATACAAGATGGGCCTTGAACTCACACATATCCACCTACCTTTGCCTTCCAAGGGCTGGGATTTAAGACAGGTGGCCATGCCTCTCAAGAAAATCATTCCCATACCATTGCCAGGCTCTCAAATAGCTTTATTGTACCAAGTGGTAGAGGCAAGGGGCACCACAGGCCTTGTGCTTAAGCTGTCTCAGTAAAGGATGCAAAGTGTGCATCCATTTAACTGATCTTCTCTGTGTGCTATACTTTATCATAAAGCCAAGTTCCTTACAGTAAGCAGCCTGTAGCAAAGTGCTCTCTTGGTAACCACCATGAACATGTGGAGCTGCACCAGTCAACCTAGTGCCCTCTCCCCATCAGAAGCTCTTCTCAGTCTTTCCCCCTTCTCTCCCTGCTTCTTGCTTTTGATCTTAGCCTGACATCAAATTCTTTTTCAGTGTTTTCAATCTACATAAAAGCTTAAGCCTCTGGGCTTCTGTAGAATCACTGACCTAGATCTCTGTTTCTCATACCTAAAATGAGGACAGTGTGGCATCCATTGTGTACATAACTCCCAGTGAGCACTGTCTGCTTTCTGTGGGCTGGGTATGATTTTAACTCCATTATTACTGTAACAACATTTAAGTTTAATTTCGTAACCTTGTATTGGTATCTAGATTGTGTAGACACAGTAAATGAGGACTGTGTCTCCTGGGTACACAACTACTAAAAGAAACTTAATTTGAACTTTAATACTACTATTGAGCCAACTACTTGATCAGCCACTAGAGTATAATTCTTTACTGTTAGCATAAGAAAATATTAATATTGTGTTTTAGTTAGGGTTTTAGTGTTGTGAACAGGCACTATGACCAAGGAAACTCTTATAAGGACAATGTTTAATTGGGGCTGGTTTACAGGTGCAGAGGTTCAATCCATTATCATCAAGGTGGGAGCATGGCAGCGTCCAGACAGGTATGGTGCAGGCAGAGCTGAGAGTTCTACATCTTCATCTGAAGGCTGCTAGGTGAAGACTGGCTTCTAGGAAGCTAGGAGGAGAGTATTAAAACCCATGCCCACAGTGATACACCTACTTCAACAAAGCCACACTCATTCCAACAAGGCCACACCACCTAATAGGGCCACTCCCTGGGCCAAGCATATACAAACCATCACATATTATATAATGAAAAATGTATAAAAATGGTGCATCTGTTGGGAATAATAGTGCATTTTTTGGATATTCTCTTTATTTACATTTCAAATGTTTTCCCCTTTCCAGATCTTCACTTTGGAAACCCCTTATCCCATCTCCCTTCCTCCTGCCTCTATGAGGGTGCTCCCCCACACCCCACCCACTCCCATCTTCCCTCCCTGGCATTCCCCTACACTTGGGCATCGAACACCCTCAGGCCTAAGGAGAGGGAGAAGGACAGGAAGAGATTGAGTGTGAGGGAGAAGGGGAGAGACCATTTTGGTTCTTGACATTTTTGTTCCAGAGTTCCCTAAAAATAAACTTAATTATTGTGTTAATATTAGATTAGAACGTGTGGCTATGTGGCTAGCTGAGGAGGATATTGCCAACTGGATTAACCTTTTTCACACTGATCATCCCACAGCTAGAGGCTGTGTGAAGATATACTCTCTGCTTCATTTCTTGGTAATGATACTTCTTCATGTGAGGCAGAACCAAGTCTGGAACTTAGTGAAGCTGGTGTTTAGGGATGGCTGACTCTTTTACAACCTCAATAACTGGCACCAAACAAGCCACTTAACCCTTCCAAGTGTCAGCTTTCTGTGTGTGAGGCTCAGAAGTAACAGAGGTATAAACTGTAGACTCTAAAACTTTTAGACATATGGTTGTTACCTTATATTTGCATTCATATTACTGTCTAACCCCTGATACCGACACTGTGGTATATTTGTATAGGATAGTACACTGTCACAGAAATTTTTCCATCTCAGACATAAGCCCATCTGGTCTGTCTTGAGCCTGCTGTAGCAATGTTTTCTTACATGAAGACTGATAGGTGTGTGGTGAGAGGATTTCTTTTTTTCTTTTCCATTTTTTTATTAGATGTTTTCTTTATTTACAATATCTCCTTTTCCAGGTTCCCCTCCAAAAGAAAAAAGAAAAAGAAAATAAAATAATAAAACAAAATAAAATAAACTCCCAAACTAAAACAATTCCCTGTCCCTCCCCCTTCCTCCTGCTCACCACTCCACCCTCTCCCACTTCCTGGCCCTGGCATTCCCCTACACTGGGGCATAGAACCTTCACAGGGCAAGGTCCTCTCCTCCCATTGATGACTGACTTGGCCATTCTCTGCTACATATGCTGCTGGAGCCATGAGTTCCACCATGTGTACTCTCTGGTTGGAGTTTTAGTCCCTTGGAGCTCTGAAGGTACTAGTTAGTTCATATTGTTGTTCATGCTAAGGGGCTGCAAACCCTTCAGCTCCTTGGGTCTTTTCTCTAGCTCCTTCATTGGGGACCCTGTACTCAGTTCAATGGATGGCTGTGAGCCTCTACTTCTGTATTAGTCGGGTACTGTCAGAGCCTCTCAGGAGACAGCTATCTCAAGCTCCTGTCATCCAGTATTTGTTGGCATCCACAATAGTATCTAGATTTGATGATTGAATATGGGAAGGATTCCCAGTTGGAGTAAGTCTCTGAATTGTCCTTCCTTTAGTCTTTGCTCCATAGTTAGCCTCTACTACTCCTTCCATGGGTATTTTGTTCTCCCTTTTAAGAAGGAACAAAGTATCCTCACTTTGGGCTTCCTTCTTGAGTTTCTTATGGTTTGTGGCTTGTACTTTGTGTATTCTGATCTTCTAGGCTAATATCCACTTATTAGAGAATGCATACCATGTGTGTTCTTTTATGTTTGGGATACCTCACTCAGGATGATATTCTCCAGGTCCATCCATTTCCCCAAGAATTTCATAAATTCATTGTTTTAAATAGCTGAGTAGTACTCCATTGTGTAGATGTACCACATTTTCTGTATCCATTCCTCTCTTGAGGGACATCTGGGTTGTTTCCAGCTTCTGGCTATTATAAATAAGGCTACTATGAACATAGTGGAGCATGTGTCCTTATTACATGTTGGAGCATCTTCTGGGTATATGCCCAGGAGTGGTAGTGCTGGGTCCTCTGGTTCTAAACGGTGCTTGGGCTCTGTATAATTTGGTGGTTAGAAATGCTGTGAAACTCCCATCATGCATTTCCATATAGGTATGGATGGTGTTATTTCCCCAGTGTTCTTCTGACACTCAAAGGGCATGGTGCACAACCATACTTCAACAAGGTCACAACCTCGGTCCTAGTCAGATTTCTGTCCTAGGAAGGAATACTGAAAATCCACTGGATACCATATGAAAATGATATAGTGACAGTAGTTTAAAATCCCAGGATACAACTTCAATTGGTAGTATTGTCCATGTTTGAGCTTCAAGGGTCAGGCAGGGAATGAAGACACAGAGGTTCAGAGAGAACACAAGAGTTGCCTGAGGCTGCTCAGTCCATCAGCAGTCTGACAGGCTGGAACCTAGATCATCTGGTTCTCAGTCTGGGCTCTTTCCAATGTCCAGCATATCCTTATTGACACATATGACATTAATAGAATTTCCCCGAGCAACTGGTCAAAGAAATACTCATAAAATAGCAAAAGAACATAAAACCTCTAAAATTCTTAGATGATTTGTATGTTTTTATACCATATGGAAGAAACATATATGGTTAAGCAAGCAACATTTTAAGTTGTATAAGACTATGTATACATAATTTAGTGGCAATTATTGCCTTGTTTTGGGGACTGATAGGAAACATGACCGTAGTAGTATTCATCAAGATAGTGAAAATTTATATTCAAATGTTCATATGACCCAAAGTGATCTGCTTCAGACATCTCAGGCTGGCATTTGAAAGAAATCTTTTACTTGTGTGGGGCACAAGGTAAAACATTTATTTCAGACCAACCACCAGGAGATAATAATCCATGAGAAAAGAATCACAAGAGGCATGACTTGCAACACATAGCACGAAGTGGAGGTCAGAGTGGACTAGTCAAATGTGAGTCCATAATGGATTATAGGAAAAACAAATATTATGTTTGGAAATTCAAACGGAGTCAGATGAATTCCAGCCAGAATTATAGCGATTTTCCTATTATTTTTTAATATTTGTCAGTCTCTTAAGTTAGCACTGAGTCGACTTTTGTAGTTTCCCTCAAGAAAGTTGGTTAAGTGCCAAAAGAACTTTAGACAAGGAAAAAGTCAGTTCATTCCCTTGAAGATGAAAACAAAAAGCTCCCAATCATGTAAAAATGTTATAAAATGTTTTAGCTGCCTGAAGAGATGAGTTGGAGAAGATACAGAAAGCACACCCGAATACAATAGTCACTGAAAATGACACGCTTAGGTAATAGCTAATGTTATGGCAAATGCTGTTCGGGAATGATCCTATTTATGCTCACAAATCTAATTACCCATATGTATTAGATAAAGGAACTTTTAAAGAGAATATCTCTGAGCACTTATAGCTAGAGATATAAGACAATGTTTACAATTTTTACAGTTCTTCTTTTTCCTCCTCCTCTTCCTCCTCCTCCTCCATCACCACCACCACCTCCTCCTCTTCCTCCTCCTCCTCCACCACCACCACCTCCTCCTCCTCCTCCTCCTCCTCCTCCTCCTCTTCCTCCTCCTCCTCCTCTTCCTCCTCCTCCTCCTTTTGTGAAGAACCCTAGTGTTTTTAACTATTGGGGAAATCAATTTTCCTTCCTGGAAGAAGGAGGGACTTCTTGTTTGTCTGATCCAAACATGGCGATATCTTTGTCTTTGCCAAATACTTGGTTGTGTCCTGAAACACGAGATGGCTATTCATTTGCAATTTTTATTTTGGTTCAGAGTCTTGCTAAGGCTGGCCTTGAACTTGCGCTCTTTCTATCTCTGTCCTTTTTGTCCTTTGAGTAGCAAGGACTATAGACCAGTGCTGTCAAGCCTGGCTTGGAAGGTTTTTTTTTTTTTTTTTTTTTTTTTTTTTTTTTTTTTTTTTTTAATTTCTTGCAGGATTTCTCCCTCCATTATTAGCTTACAAAGCAGTGGTTTCTATAAGGCTCTTTCATACATCCTTTAGTTTTGGATAACCTGCCCCATACTCACTTCTTTCCTAACTTCCTACCCCATTCCACTTAAACTTGTAATCCCAGTATTGCCCATCTTTACTTTCATATCATATGTATTCTACTGTCTCCTTCCCTCCTTCCCCTTCTAATGGGTTCAGCGTCTGGGAGGAGCATCTCTCTTTGCAGTTTGAACAGCTTGGTTTGGCCATGTAGGGATGACCCGAGAGGGCTTGCAGCTGGACTTGGATTCTCTGCTCTCCTGCCTGCTTTTCTACAGACTTCCCCTGGCTTACTAATTTCCTTTACAGACCTTGTTTCTGGCAGCAGAAGAGCTCACTGTGTTCTATCCTGTCTGTGTTCTTTCTTGGAGTTTAAGTCATGAGATTCCTACTCCACTGTCTTCCTTGTTATTATTAAGGAAGTGTCTTAAGGAGAGATGTTTTCTTTTCTGTCTGTGGAGTTGTATTATGTGGAACAGTGGAAGATACCAGGCAAAAGGGAAGGAGGTAAACCAGTGAGCAGAGGTGACATTCCAAGGATGGTAGAATAGACAGATAGAAAGACTTCCCTGAACACGTCACTCATCTCAGGATGTCTATGAGAAAGAATAAACATACTAATCACTTAAGCCACTTTTATTTGTTTTTCAGCTAGTGTTGCTGAACACATTCTTGCTGGCAAGGCAAAAACATTAAGGTTTGATTTCATGTCTCTAAATTGCTAGAATCATGTTTTTAATCACAACAAAAATTTGAGGGAAACAAATCAAAATTGGATTTGTAGAAGTTAAGGGAAACCCAGGGACAAGAAGCAGATTAATTGAAGCAGATCACTTAAAATAGTATGGAAATTTTAATAGTATTAGTTCTTTTTAGGCATAAAAATAAAAAATCCCACAGAATAGTTTTACATTTATTTATGTTCTTTTCAATTTATTTCCTTAGTTTATGTTTTTTAGCACATAGGTCTTCACCTCTTTTTTGTTAATTTTCATATTTTTAAGACTTATTTTTTGTAGGTTTTATGAATGGGTTGTTTTCATGGTTTCCCTTTTTGGATAGTTTGTCAGTATACAGAAATATTGCTTTTTAAATATTGCTTTTGTATCTTATAACTTTGTTGATTTCATGTATTCATTCTAAAATCTGTGATGGAGTATTAACATTTCCTATTATCTACAGACAGGACAGTTAAATTTGTTTCTAGTTTGGATGCTTTTTATTTTATTTTATTACCTAATTCTTCCTTTTTTAATATTTTTTATTGATTTAAGTTTTATTGCATTATGATGAGAAAAGATACATGATTTCATTTTATCTGAATTTGTTAACATTTAAAAACATATTTTAAGTAAATAGAATTAAATCACATTCTTGTTTCCCTTTTGTACCCCAACTCCTCCCAGAGACCCCCTTCAATACCTATAATATCTTTTTTGTCATATTCTTTAAAATTTACAAAATACTGTAACAACAAAAGTGAGTATTATAAAAGTTGTTTGATATAAAACAACATTCAATTGAACAGTCTTATGTAGATGCTTGTCTATAGCAATACTGAAAATATATACTTTTTCATAAATTTTAAATAACTCAAAACATATTAACTGTATATTTTAAAATAATACATCACTACTAGTATTTTTTAAATGAACATAAATATATAAAGTCTTTTTGTTTGTTTGTTTGTTTTGTAGTTAGTAGAGCTTAAAATCTTGGCTCTTACTGTGGTACAAGCTCAAAATAAAAACAATTTTTAGACATTGGATTTCATTGTAATAAGGCTGTATTTCAATGACATCACCAAAGGATTTTACCTTTGTAGCTAAGCTGAGAATTGACAATTCTGCTGTGCCAAGGAATGAATTGTAGGCACGATTTTTGGATACAGACTTCCTGCTATGGTCAAAGCTAATTAACTTGAGTGAGTGACTTTATTGTCAGCCCCCAGAGAACAGGTTACATTCATTTATGAAACGGTGTGTGTATTAAGATGGTCTATCCATAAAGTCCTTCATCAACTGTTTCAATGAACAATGGTTCTGTTTGGAGGGTGGCACAGACATTAGGTGAGGGTAAGAATCTGGTTCATTGGCTGTGATAATTTGGAAAAAAGCACTCATCTCAGAGAAAGAGTAACTTATAAAGTCCTCTTCTTCAAACTTGATACAATAGTTACAAATATCAAGCAAAGCATTCAGTCTTACTCTTTGTTATTCTCTTACAAGCCATCTCCTTATATTTCTTTTGGCTATATAAATACTTTTGAAATATGTAAGCTTGTACCGGCTGGTTTTGTGTGTCAACTTGACACAGGCTGGAGTTATCACAGAGAAGGGAGCTTCAGTTGGGGAAGTGGCTTCATGAGATTCAGTTGTGGAGCATTTTCTCAATTAGTAATCAAGGGGGGAGGGCCCCTTGTGGGTGGTATCATCCCTGGGCTGGTAGTCTTGAGTTCTATAAGAGAGCAGGCTGAGCAAGCCAGGGGAAACAAGCCAGTAAGGAACATCCATCCATGGCATCTGTATCAGCTCCTGGTTTCTGACCTGTTTGAGTTCCAGTCCTGACTTCCTTTGGTGATAAACAACAATGTGGAAGTAAGCTGAATAAACCCTTTCCTCCCCAACTTGCTTCTTGGTCACGATGCTTGTGCAGGAATAGAAATACTGACTAAGACAAAGCTGTTCTGAAAACCATAGTATTGTGTAAAAATATCAAATAAACAATACTACTAATAGAGAGGCTGAGATAGGAGAAGCAAGATTTCAAGACCATTATGTGGTACACAGCAAGACACTGTCACATACAAACAAGCTGAAAGTGTATATGGATTATATAATATTGGACCTATTTCTCCAGTTACCAAATTAGAGAGACCATTGGGTGACAGTCAACAAATTTCTAATTCCTCATATTTTTGTATTTCAATTGGTTAGGATATGTTGGTAATATTAATTTTCATATTAAGATATTAAGAAAAAGTAATTGTTACTTCCTGTTGTTTTTGTTGTAAGAAGTGGAATTAGGTTAGTGTGGGTTTGTTGAAAGATTACTTTCTTGCTTCTCCAAGGGTTTAGTTTTTCTCCTTGTGTTGATGTTTTCCATCTATTATCCTTTGTAGGGCTGAATTTGTAGAAAGATATTGTGTAAATTTCATTTTGTCATGGAATATCTTGTTTTCTCCATCTATGGTAATTGAGAGTTTTGCTGGGTATAGAGTAGCCTGGGCTGGCATTTGTGTTCTCTTAGGGTCTGTATGACATCTGCCCAGGATCTTCTAGCTTTCATAGTCTCTGGTGAGGAGTCTGGCATAATTCTGACAGGCCTGACTTTATATGTTACTTGACCTTTTTCTCTTCTTTTAAAATTCTTTTTTTGTTTAGTGCATTTGGTGTTTTTATTATTATGTGACAGAAGGAATTTCTTTTCTGGTCCAGTC
>NW_022196891.1:56384508-56391444 GCF_008632895.1 Mastomys coucha | reverse complement strand
GAGTCTTCACTCTCTTCTATGCCTATTATCCTTAGATTTGGTCTTCTCATTGTGTCCTGGATTTCCTGAATATTCTGGGTTAGGAGCTTTTTGCTTTTTTGTATTTTCCTTGACTGTTGTGTTAATGTTTTCTATGGTGTCTTCTGCCCCTGAGATTCTCTCTTCTATCTCTTGCATTCTGTTGGTGATGCTTGCATCTATGACTCCTGATTTCTTTCCTAGGTTTTGTATCTCCAGGGTTGTCTCTCTTTTTGATTTCTTTATTGTTTCTATTTCCATTTTTAGATCCTGGGTGGTTTTGTTCATTTCCTTCACCTGTTTGATTGTGTTTTCCTGTAGTTCTTTAAGGGATTTTTATGGTTCCTCTTGAAGGGCTTTGCTGTTTACCTGTGTTCTCCTGTATTTCTTTGAGGGAGTTATTTATGTCTTTCTTAAGGTCCTGTATCATCATCATAAGAAGTGATATTAGATCTGGATCTTGCTTTTCTGGTGTGAAGGTGTGTCCAGGACTTGCTATGGTGGGAGAATTGGGTTCTGGTAATGCCAAATAACCTTGGTTTTCTTAAGCTTCCTTTCCCTCCCCCTGCCCCCTGCCATGTGGTTATCTCTAGTGCTACCTGCCCTTGCTAAATCTGACTGGAGCCTGTCCTTCCTGTGATCCTGGTTGTGTCAGAACTCCTCAGGGTCAAGCTGTCTCTGTGATCCTGTGATTCTGTGATCCTGTGATCCTGGGCTTGTTAGAGCACCTGGGAGTGGAGCTTCCTCTGTGTGTTGTGGGACTGGCTGTGGAGTTTGTGCCCAAGGTCTGCTCAGGGCATTGGCCCAGACAGACCGGAAGGAACCAGTGCCACTGGGGTGGCAGAGTTCCTGTGTGCTTGGGTCCTGCTGGTCCTAGTTACTCCCAGTGTTGGGACAGATGTTGTGCCCTCCTCACCTCTGATCCTAGCAGTGTTAGAGCGCCTGGCACTGGAGCTTCTTCTGGGTGTTGTGGAACTGGCTGCGCCCAAGGTCTGCCTACCTAATTCTTCTTGACTTATGCTGACTATAATGATGTGAATGGACATTCATTCCTGTCTTAGACTTAGAGAAAAAGCTTTCAATGTCTCATAATTGAGTATGATATTAGATGTGGGTGTGTCATATGTGGCTTTTTTTTATTATATTGTGATAGGCTACTTCTATATGACATTTTATTATAAAAATGTGTTGACTGTTGTCACATGCTACGTGATGACCAGATCTCTGTCATTCATTCTGCTAATGTGGTTTATCATATTTCCTCATCTGTAGTCATCCTAGGAGAAATCTCAGTGACTTTTCAATATGCTGTTGAGTTTGGCTTCCTAGTATTTTATTGAGGAATTCCTTATCTATGAAACAGGAATGTTGATTTTTGCTTAAAAATATTTTTAAGTGGGAGAGGGCGGGGTGGCAGGCATGGGGAGGGGGGAGGCAACAGGGGTTTGTTTTTGTTTTTTGTTTTTTGTTGTTTTTTGGAGGGGAAACTGGGAATTGAGAAATTCGCATGTAAATAAAGAAAATATCTAAAATAAAAAAAAATATTTTTAAAGTGTTCATGTCTGGCTGTAGTATTTAGGGTTATACTGGTCTGGTAAAGTGAGTTTAGAACTATTTTCTTTTCTTTAGTTCTTGGGTGAGTTTCAGAAGGATTACTGTCAGTTCTTTAATGTTTAGTAGAATTCAAGTGTGAAGTCATCTGACCCTTTATATAGATCTGTATATGTTTTCTATTTCTTCATGACTCAGTCTTGTTATGTTGTACGTGTCAAGGTATTTATCTATTTCATTTGTGTTTGTGTTCGTTGTTATAAAATTATTTAAAATGTCCCCTTAAAAATCCCCTGTGTTCCTATGGTACCAATTGTTATTGTCTCTTTGATTTGTGATGATTAATGTGAATTATTTTTCAGACAATTTAAAGATTTCTACTTTTTTTGATATGGTTAATAGAAATTTGTTGGTTTCTTTGATTGTGTTTTCTCTTGCTTCTTTATGTCCCCATAGAACTGATGCGTTATCTGCTATGTAGTTTTTATAGACTGACTTTGAGAGGAAAAGAACATCCTTGTTTAGCAGTGTTTAATATGAGGAAATGAGAGACTAATCCTTATTAGACAAAAAGATGATAAAAAATAAATGATTTTGGTTGGAAAATACAAGAGCAGGAAGATAGTGTACAAGCAGCACATCTTACAACTCAAGAAGAAAAGGCAAAACTTCTGTGAAAGGACACTTAAAAGGACATAAAAGATTTCCATGGATCAAGCTGAGAATAAGGAAAACCTCACACTCCAAAACTGTAAAGAACTAGAGAAAGAATTTATAGTAACAGCATATCAATAAGTAGGAGTATCAAATGAGGACTATCACACACACACACACACGTGATATATATATATACACGTGTGTGTGTGTATGTGTATGTGTACTTAAATTACATGAAAGGTGGGATACAATCATGATACATAAGATTCTGAAAATCAATAGGCTATTTAAAGAGAATCAGTCAGAAACCAAATGAAATTTTTGGTACCAGGATTGGGTTACATATAATTAACTTGGTGGCACAAAAGTCTCATGGGAACTGCCACCCACCCCCACCCCCAACAAAGCCAGGCTATTTCTCTCCATAAACTTCCAGTAAGGCCCTATTGCTGAAGACAACACCCACATAACTAAATGAACACAGAGAAGTGGAGCTAGTGCCTATCTAAGAGCTTCCATGAGATGAAACCCACACCTGACACTGAGTGGCCAAGAACCTGAAATGAGATAGGCCAGGAACCCAAGGGAAAAACCAAATGCTACTGTCCTGTTAAAGAAGTGTAGCAATAAAATGACTCCTAATGACGTTCTGTTATCCTCACAGATCAGTGCCTTACTCAGTTATCATCAGAGAGGTTTCCTCCTGCAGCAGCTAGGAACAAATACAGAGACCCACAGCCGGTGGTTATGAAGAGAGTTAGAGACTTCGGGTCACTTAGTCTTAAATGGGATGTCTCTATCAAATCCTTCCCCTCAGGGCTTGGGGAACTCTGGGGAAGACTGTAAGAGCCAGAGGGGATGGAGGACATGAAGGAAACAAGGAGTGCTCAATGCAGCAGGACTGAGCATAGGTGACAGAGACTGTGGCAGCATGCACAGGGCCTGTATGGACTTGCACTATATAGGGTCTATTAGGGTTTGTACATGGTCAGCCCAGGGAGTGGCACTATTAGAAAGTGTGGCCCTGTTGGAGTAGGTGTAGTCTTGTTGGAGTAGATGTGTCACTGTGGGTGTGGACTTTAAGACCCTGGTCCTAGCTTCCTGAAAGCCAGTATTCTGCTAGCAGCCTTCAGATGAAGATGTAGAACTCTCAGCTCCTCCTGCACCAGGCCTGCCTGGATGCTGCCATGCTCCCACCTTGATGATACTGGACTAAACCTCTGAATCCATAAGCCAGTCCCAATTAAATGTTGTTCTTTATAAGACTTGCCTTGGTCACAGTGCCTGTTCACAGCAGTAAATCCCTAACTAAGACAGGGTCTCAGCACTGAAAGGAGAAGTGAACATAAGTTCCCATCTCTAACCCAGAAGCTAGCTCCAATTTATAACTACTGACAAATGATATTAGTTTTCTCCAAGAGAGTCTCACTGGGGAAAGGAACCACTCTTAAGGACAGGTCCCATGCCTAGCAGTAGACGGCCAACACAAAAGAAACTCAATAGCACTTTTAAAGGTTGTTTTGTCTCATAATGCTGTCTCAGGGCTTTTTAAATTTCTTTCTGTTTTTCTTTCTCTCTTTCTTTCCTTCCTCCTTTCTTTTTTAATCTTATAGATCCTTTGCACATATATTATGGCTTCTGGCTTTGTGTTTTTATGGGATTCTTATGTGTGTGAACATGCGTATATCTGTATCTATTTGTGTTTCTTGTGTTTTTTCTTTGGTTCTTTTTCTTCTGTTAATTTCTTTCTTTATTTTTTCCTATTCCTGTTCTTTTTAGTTTTATTTTATTTAATATTATTCCTTAGATGCCTGTTTGTTTCCTAATGAGAAACAGAAAAGTTATTGATCTAGATGGGAAGGGAGGTAGAGAGGAAATAGGAGAAGCTGGGGGAGAGAAAATTATAATCAGAATATGTTGTATGAGAAAAATCCATTTTTAGTAAGAGAAAAAAGTAATGGACTTGTACTTTTAGAAGTGAATCATGTAGACATTGAAATTAAATAAATAAATAAATAAAATAGTTGCTAGTATTTTCTAGCTGAACTAGAAGATAAATCTGTATAATTATTTGGAAAGCACTTCAAAGAAATAAAATAGCAGAAAATATGAAACATCCTGAGATGAGAAGCTGAAACATATACTATGAATTTCATCAAAAAGGAATAAGAGAATGACAGAAAAGTAATATTCAATATGGCTTCTCACATCATTAAAACAAACAAACACCGTGAATCCTAGCACAGTAGGAGCACAATTTTCTTGGCAGAAGAAGTAAAAGAAATCTACCCATAGATGTATTTTAGTAAAACTTTTACAAAGTTAAGCATAGCAAATGTAGCCTTAGAAATAATATAAGTTGCTAACAAAGAAAAACTACTTTGGCTAGCTGGAGACATGTTTTAAAATTTGAAACAGGGCCTCACTGGAACTCAATAAAACTGAGGCTGACCTCAAATTCACAGTAGCCCTCTTGTCTCTGCCTCCTGAGTGAATGGATTAACGCTCTGTTGGTTGGACACCTTTGAAGAGATAATAGTAGATGTTAGA
Organism: Mastomys coucha; assembly: GCF_008632895.1. Taxonomy (NCBI): domain Eukaryota; kingdom Metazoa; phylum Chordata; class Mammalia; order Rodentia; family Muridae; genus Mastomys; species Mastomys coucha. Next base: position 56,386,668 of record NW_022196891.1, on the reverse strand, counting down.
AGGTGGGCAGGTCTTCCGAATTCTGCAAGAAAGTCCTTATTAACCTAAATCCTATAGCCAGATAAACTCTCTCAGCAATAAATTACTCTTCAAATTAAAAGCAAAGTAAAACACGTTCAGATAAAATACTAGAAAGAATTCAGCACAAAAGGAATTTGCTGAAAGAAATACCACAAACTATGATTCTGAAGAAGGAAAACTAAACCAAGAAGAAAGGTATAAAAAGGAATGGTTGGCAAATGAACATTAACATTTTTCCTTATTGCTTCTGGGGATCCAATGTCTTCCATAAGAATGTAGACAGGGTCATTGTGTGGAGAGCAAGGAGGAAGACATAATTCATATTCATGCTCATTTACCCGTGGTGCTAGTGGATTTGCATCCCTTGCTAGCATTCAAAGCCTATTGAACTTAGGTTTTATTAACGAACAGAATTATATGGTGATCAAAAATGAAATACTTTGGCCCTTAAAGAATTATAAGCAAGGAAAGCAAGAGCTTTCTACATCAAATCTGAAATTCAAGAAAAGTGGTAGTGGTAATAGTGGCCGAGCCACGGGGAAAGAAAGTAATTGGGCATCATGTTCCTAAGGGAGAGCCGTACCTCCGGGCTCAGGAGACAGCTTCTCTAGATTCTAATTAGAATTTTCATTTTCTTCAGTGGTTACTGAAAATGTAAATAAACAATAACTCTGGATAAGAAAAAACATAATTAAAAAAAAGGAATGTAAGTGTTAACCAGCCATTGAAGTCCACAGAACTTCATTTTAGCAAATGTTTCCCGAGTCTATCAGCCCAGCTGAGTTTCTGCAGTACAGTTGAGTCCCCAGCTGTTTTTCTGGAAATGGACTCATGGCAGACTGTCGATTGGGCGATTTTTTTTTCAGGCACAGAATTCCTAGAAACCTTCTGAACAGGAATAAATGCCTAAGTCCGTCAGTGAGTGGGCATTGAATGCCAGGAGAAGGGCATTGAAAGGACAGATGCTCTGGGTTTGGGGCAGGATACTCATGAATATTCACAAGCCAGACCCATGTCAGGATGGGACTTAGTGTCAGGGAAGGTGTAGTGAATAAAGGGAATTCCCAGGTATACTGCCTGATTTTTGAGGGTCAACTTGACCCAAACTGGAGTCATCCCAAAGAGGGACCCTTGGTTGGGGAAGTGCCAACAAAATTCCAGCAATGGGGGGCATTTTCTCTGTTGGAGGTTGGTGGTGGAGGGCCCAGCACATTGTGGGTGGTACTTCCCTGGACTGGTAGACCTGGATTCTGTGGGAGGGCAGGCTGGGCAAGCCAGAGAGAACCAAGCCAGTAAGCAGCACTCCTTCATGGCCTCCAGCCCTGTTTGAGTTCATGTCCTAACTTCCTTCAATGAGGGACTATCATCTGGAAGTAGAAGCCAAATAAGCTCTTTCCCCTCCATCTTGCTTTTTGGTCATAGTGTTTCTTTCGTAGCAGCAATACAAACCCTAAGACACTAGGGTAACGGAGCTCCCAGGGACTGGACCACCAACCAAAGAATACACATAGAGGAACTCATGGCTCTGGCCACATATGTGGCAGAGGATGGTTTGTTGGACATCAGTCAGAAGATCGATCCTTGGTCCTGTAGGGGTTCGATGCCCCAATGTAGGGGAATGCTAAGGTTGGAAGGCAGGGAGTGAGTGGATGGGTGGTAGAGCACCCTCATAGAGGCAGGGGGATGGGATAGGTGGTGTCCGGAGGGGAGACCTGGAAAGGGGATAACATTTGAAATGTAAATAAAGGGAAAAAAAGACACCGGGGTAGCTGAAAATGGACAATTTTCTAGGAAAAGGAGCCAGCTAAATAGAAATACTTACTTACTCTGTACCTACCTCCATACTCAAATAAAGATGAAGCATGTCGAGTTAGGAGGTGTATTAATGCCTGAGAGCATCGCCTGCTTTATCGGAAAGAACAGGAATTACCCAAAGCATGCAATAAAACCAATAGCTCCTACGTTTGTGTAGTCCACCTGAAATCACAGTCTTCTGGGTGGTATGGAGACAGTCAAGTTTTGATCAGCGTGAAGGCATTCCTGAATGTGATGTAGAGAAAGAAAATGTGAGATTGAGACGTCCTTAAAACATACTGCTTTTCCACAAAGGACTTCATAAAGCTTCACTTCTTAAAGAAT
>NW_022196891.1:56373047-56381528 GCF_008632895.1 Mastomys coucha | reverse complement strand
GCTGAGTAGTACTCCATTGTATAGATGTACCACAATTTCTGTATCCACTCCTCTGTTGAGGGACATTTTTGTTTGTTTGTTTGTTTTGTTTTTGGAGGGGAAACTGGGAAAGGAGAAATTTACATGTAAATAAAGAAAATATCTAAAAAAAGTAAAAAATAAAATAAATAAAAACAAACAAACAAAAAACCAAAAAACAAACAAAAAAATCAATGTACAAACCAAACATTTCCTGATAATAAAACATGAAGAAATTGATCTTAAAAGAATTAATTAGTGTATGTATCATTTATTAAAGATGAACGTGAATTTGCAACAATGGAAAAAAGATCCATTGATTTAGATATGGATGCTTATCATTTATTCCATCATTTTATGTTCTTTTCTGGTGCTGTAATAAAATATCTAAAAAAATAAAAAATAAAAAGGCAACTTAAAGTAGATGTGTGTCCAGTTCACAGTTAAAGGTTAAAAGTCTATCATGTTAGGGAAGTGACAGTGTCAGGAACTTGAAGCATCTAGTCCCATTGCATACATAGTAAGACCAATGAATGCACAGTTGACTTACTCTACTTTTATATGGTTCAGGATGCTCTGTCTAGGGAATGGTGCCATCCATAGCAAGCAAGGCTTCTTACATCAGTTAATATAATTAAGACCATCCCCCATATGGATACCCAGGAGCCAATCTTCCAGATGATTCTAGATTTTGTCAAAATGATAATACTATCACAACCATAATTGGAGCATATTCTAGAAGTTGATACCACATTCTTAAATTGTCCTCATTTTGCTGTGTCTATAAATTATGTGTACCACCCAGTTAGGTCATCCTTTTGTGTATAATGAAGCAATTCATGCTAATTTTGACAAGTTTAGATATTCATTTGAGATTTTCTCCTTAGATATGATTGATTCTATGTCATTAGAGCCAAGATTAAAATGAATAACCTGATTCATTTTCCCTTCCAACCTTGAGTTCTTAGTATTTCCTTAGTGTTATTCTAGACTCAAACTTACTAATGCTGTAACCCTTTAATACAGTTTCTCATGTTGTCGTGGCCTCCCAACCATAAAAGTTATTTTCATTTCTACTTCATGACTATAACTTTGCTACTGTTATGAATTGTAATGTAAATATCTAATATGAAGGCTATCTGATGTTACCCCTGTGAAAGTGTCATTCAACCCTCAAAGAGATCACAATCCACATGTTGAGAACCACTGTTTCAGACACTTCTCTGCCAAGATTGTTGGCTATGGAAGCATAGGGTATTTTACCTTAAAATTCAAGAATATATTGGCAAAAGATTGCAAGAAGACAAAAAGCATTTAAAACTTCTTTAAAAATTATAAAGTATTACAAAAGTCAGGGGTACTCATATATTAAGTTGTTTATGATTCTGTTTTATTTGGTTTAAAAAGATTTTTCTTCAGGTATTTAGTAACACCCCTCCAGTGTACACACACACACACACACACACACACACAGTTTTATTGCACATGAAGGATGAAGGTTTTTTTTTTACTGTTAAAGTCAAATAAATCCAGTAAATATATGTGTATAATTTAAAGAAGAAAATTTGATTCTGGGAATTGCTAAAAGCAACTCTTGAGAAATCTTTAACGACATATTAATCCATCACATCTAAAACTATGAAACACACTGTTCTCTAAGATTATTGAGCATGGCATAAAAGAATATTTAAGGACATTAAATGAGTACAAATGGAAGCTTTTCCATTATATATCCAATAGAACATCCGTTACTAGGATTCAGAGCATGTTGGCTAGTGTAAGAGGGATAGAACTGTTCCTGGCAAAAACAGCTTTGTCAGCTGGGAAAGAAACCATCTTTGTTGATTGTTTTATACATAGAATCCAATTATAAAATGGGAAGAAGCTCTGTATGCCTTTTTTCTCTTGTATAAAAGCAAACAGAAAACAAGCTTGATTATCACTCTTGGTATACACTAGCAATTATGTAGTATATCTTTGAACAAAAAACTCAAGAACAAAGATCAATTTACAATGACAGGCTGGACATCAGTGGAGATTACTTTCTCCAACTCACAAAACTGACTCTCTGGACAGTGACTTTATAATAACACCTTGAAACTCATCATGGCAGGAATATTCATTCTTTATAAACAGACAATGCTTTAACATTAACACTCTAAGCCTACGTTTGGATGAAGAAATAGCTAGACACAAATGACTATCAATAGATCATAACTTTTTCCTGAGACTCCGGAACCAACTCATAGTTGTTAGCACTGTGCAGTGTTGCAGAACTCTCCATTAGGGCCTTTCAAAATCATGCAGACAGCTTAATAATAAAGCAAAGATCTTTTTTCTAGAGGTGTGCTGGATAAAAGTTTTTGGATTAACTTAATAACTTCAGTAGATACTGTCTTAGTGTTTTACTGCTGTGAACAGACATTATGACTAAGATGAGTCTTTTAAAGGACAACTTTTAATTGGGGATGGCTTATAGATTCAGAAGTCCAGTCCATTATCAAGTGGGGAGCATGGCAGCAGCTAGGCAGGGATGGTGCAAGCAGAGCTGAGAATTATAGATCTTCATCTGAAGGCTGCTAGAGGAAGAATGACTTCCAGGCAGCTAGGAGGAGAGTGTTAAAGCCCACACCCACAGTGACACACCTACTCTAAAGAGGCCACACCTACTCCAACAGGGCCACACCTCCCTGGGCTGGGCATATACAAACCATCACAGATACACTGTTCCTTAAACACAAGACATGTGTACATCAATTGTTTGCAAGGATTCTAAAATACTAGGATATCAAGTTTGCAGAATGGCTGAACCTTATGTTTGCTTCATGCATGCTGTATTTCCACTAACAACATCCTCTTGTTGTCTGTAGTTCCCTAAGATGTTTTATCATTTATGTAACTATCAAGAATTATCACTCATTATCTTGCAAGAAGGATAAAAGCAGCCGTGTCTGATAACTAAGTTCTTGTCATCTTCAATAATTATGGTTTTGTTATAAATTTCTCTGGGCATGAGTGCTTCTTTGCTTTCATCAGTAGGGCCCCCTAAGGTGGCTGGAAGGTCTTAGTGTTTGGTCTACAATGGCTGTTTTCAGTTTGTTCTTTTTCATTTTTACTCTGGCTGAGTTTTCTTTCTCCTTCTCTGCCTCCTCCTTCTCCTTTTCCTCCTTCTCTTCCCTCTCATTTTTCTTCATCTCTCTTCTTCTTTTTCTTTTTCTCTCTCCCATCTATCCTTCTTCTGCACATCCCTTTCTCTTCCTTTCTCCCCCCCCCCCCAGTTGGTTCTCATTGCATATGTGAGTCTTATTCTTTGGGGAATGCTCTAACAAAATTCTTTCAGGTAGGTAATTTGAAACATCATAGATTTCCTTCTCAAAGTTCTAGATACTGAGAAATCCAAGATCAAGCGCCACTAAGTGCCAGGTACCTTGGAAAGACTCTGCTCTCTGCTTCAAAAATGACGGGTTCTGTGTCTTCTTATGGCAGAAGGAAGAAGATAATTCTTTCTGTAAGCATTAACATCTTTCGTGGGAGCAGAGTCCTAATGACTCCTTCACTTTGCAGAAGGACAAACTCTTTCACAGTATCACTTGGGCATTGGGTTCCAATGCATGAATTTTAGCTGGATACTAACATTTAGTCAATAAGAATGCATGTCACAATATTTTAGTTATGTGAGTTTAGTATTTAAGAGGAAAATAAGAGCCAGAGATACACAGACTAGTAATTATTAACATATTGGGGAAATTTAAGTCCTTGAGACTGAGAGAGCATAAATTCAACACCCCCTAGCACTGTGGTATCTAGGATTCTGGCAGAGGAGCCTGAATTGAGAAAAAGTCAGGTGGGGTGAAGTTATGAAATCCAGGGAAGCAGAATGTGGCAGTTGACAAGTGCTACTGAGAAATCTAGATTAGAGCAAAAGGTAATCTTTGAATTTGGTGACACAGAGGTCAGCATTTATTCACTAAGTTATACTGTCTATTGTATTGTAAATATTATGTTAGGCAGTAGAGGAAGAGATGCAAACAAAAGTCATTTAGACTAGAGTATAATAGACTTTGCTATAGTGATGGCCATAGAGTTTCATAGGGATAAAGATCCTGACCTGGCTTTTAAGGTGGACAGGAGGGAACAAAACTCCAGGTGATGAAGGTGGTGCGGAGTGTTTGAGTCTAAGGGAGAGTAATAAGTTTGATTTATGAAAGTGCAATCAGGATACATAGGATATCTAGTATAGGATGTATTACTTCATAGAATCACAGTGATGACACAAAGCCAAGCAGCTTTCGGCCACCAGGAAGGGTGGCAGGCAGACTCTGGCTGCCCTGAGATCTGCTTGTTCATGTCACCTTTGAGTCTTGCAGATTCCTGATCACAGCTATCAGACATCCTTGAGTTGGAACTGGAAAATGGCTTTGTGAACAAAAGTCTCTGGAAGGTGGTTTGGGGAAAGAGATCAAAGGCAGAGAGCTGTAGTAGTTAACATGGACATGGGTCACATGTGAAGGTCAAAGGTGGCTATCTGTACAAAACTTATCGTTAGAGATTTAAGAGTGTAATATAAATAGGCTACCAGGAATATAATTTAATATAATATTTATATAAAATAAAGAACTTTTTAGGTCTTAGATACGTATGTGACTGGCAAAACACAGTAGAATATCTTGCTTGTATTTATTGTTTTACTAAATAGCAGATGTTTTAATTTGATCCCAAATCTGCTACTGTTTTCTTATTTTAAGTAAAAATGGTCAGAAAGGTAATTAAACTGAATTAACTCATGAGTTAATAGTAGCACAAAGCTTTGAACTCGGGCTTTATATGTTGGAGCCCAGAGGGTCATTTTGCTACCAAGGGAGATCAGTGAAATAGGTTCCATCTGGAAGGATACAGGCATTGAATCTAGTTTGAGATGGGGTTGTCAGCGCACAATGTAGACATCGACCACCAGAGGGTGCTCTTACCTCAAGAGAAGTTTGATAATCCTTTTCCCCAAGAGAAGGTGCTGCTGCTGGATTTCTTTCCTGAGATTCTTTTCTCTGAGGCAGCTGTGTCAAGAGCTCTAAGACCAAAGTCTGCAAAGCGAGACTACCACATAGCCGCTTCAGGTTCTAATAGCTGCGTCAAAGAAGCATATCTGAAATAACCTTAGATTATACTGGATGGAGAAAGAAAATAAGTCCAAACAGCTCAGAAACCAGGTGTTTCGGTATCTCGAAGTGGAAGAAGGATTCCTGTGATTCTAATGAAAGCTGTCTTTCAATTCTGAACTAATTTGTCAGAGCTGCTCTGAATAGATATTTATTTATTTATTTATTTATTTATTTTTATTCTTTTAATTTTGCTTTAATAGATCAATAGATCATAGCTTTTTTTCTTCGTTATTATTAATTTTTTTTGAATAACTTGTTTTTGGTGAACATGTTCATTTAGTGTTACTCTCCCATTTGTTTCCTGCCTTGTTCCCTGGTTTTCCTCTATCACCAGAGTTATTTCAGCAAAGGACAGGAACTCATTCACCTTGTGATTAGCATTGTGATAAGCATCTCATGGTGGCCAGTATTTAGAGACAATTCCAACACATAAGGAAGTTTTATAAAAGTTTTCTAAAGTAAAGAGTTTCTGAGGGTGGGGAGCTGGAAGCATATAAGCAAGTGATCATCAGTGTATTAGTGACATTAAAATTTATAATACTTGCACATATCTTCTAGGGATTCTATAAATCCAAGGGAAGTTCGAGTCAGAGCCCTGGGTTTGCAACCTGTGGATGCCTGTGTTCCTAGGAACACACATTCACTAAAACAAAATTTTAGGTCTTAAGCCAGGGGGCTTGAATTCTATTAAAAAGCAAGTTTATGAATTCTTTGAAAGTGTTGTAAATTGAATTTTGATAATATTTGCCCTTTCCCAATTCCTAGCATATTCTCCCGTTATTCACATCCACTCAACTTTGAATTCTCTCTCTCTCTCCTCCTTCGCCCTTCCTCTCCCTCTCCCCTCCCCCCTGCTCTCCCTCTCCCTCTTGCTCTTTCTCACCTGTTCTCTCTCTCTCCACCTGCTGCTGGCCCTCCTCCTCGATCCTCCTCCTCCTTTTTGGAATGAAGTTTGTGTTGCCCAAGTACTCCTGGGAGTGGGGCCTGCCCTGGAATCAACCTACAAGGGATCTCATTTTTAAGAAATGTTGATTCTTTCTTCTTTTAGCAGTTAGAAAATACCAATGGCTTTCCAGGTCTGGGTGGGATTTTCTACCTATCTCCCTTGCTCCATGGCGGGGCTTTCATCTATCTTTAGTTTACACAATCTTGTGCATGTTGTCAGAATTGCTGTGAATTCATATATGGAACAGCTCCGTGGTATCTAGAAAACAATTTTCTTGAAGTCATACTTCACCTCTGGCTCTTACAGTCTTTCTGCCCTCTCTTCTGTGAAGTGCCTGGAGTCTTGAAGGGAATGGATGTGATATGTACATCTCATTCAGGACTGAGTACTCCAGAATCTCTTAATTTCTGCACATGAATCAATTGAGGATCTCCGTGTTAGCTATCATCTACTGCAAGAAAAAGCTTATGGGTTGAAAGATGTGCTATATTACAGCAGTAGCATTAACCACTACCAGTCACTTAAATGCTATGTCCATTTATCAGGATAATAGCATTAGGTTATCCCTTGTGCCTATATAACTTTGTGTTTTTGGCTCTGTTAACAGTGCGTCTGTATCCATCTCATACAGTAGGCCATAGATCTGTTTAGAGAGTGAGTGGCTACTCACATAATGTTTGTGCCACTATTGCAGTAGTGGGCATATCCTGTTAGGCCAGTCATGGCTGTAGTCTCTAGAATTTACAGTTGGGAGAGAATGATGATTATTACTTTTCCCATCTAATAGTATGGCTATCATCTTCCAGCATGATAAAAGCTAGCTTTCAGGGCTGAAGCTTCTAAGTGAATACCAGCTTGATTTTCTGTGAGTCCAGTGTGTGGTGCTCTCAGAAATAGAGACTTATCCTGGAGTTCTATAGGAAACAAAATGTGCTGGCAACAGCTTATAATAATTTGAGAATTAAGGGATCCCCAGTGACCATCAATATACAAAGAATCAACCAATTCCTTAATACTGAGGTTTTTATTTGTCAATATGTTGTTGCTAGTTGAAGATTGTGGGGAGTGTTCAAGATCCTGGATGATGAAGAAGAGTTTGTATGGAGACCAGAACTTTCTACCTGGAGTTCTGCAGAGATATTTTCTCATAAACAATCTTGCATTTGGCATCTGCCTTATAGTTATCCCTAGAAAACCCCTTTCGGGATCATTTGTTGTTCTTCAGAAAATGTGATTTGACCCAGAAATTTTGAAAAAGAAAATTTCCCTTGCTCCTGGTTTTTTTTTTTTTTTTTTTTTTTTTTTTTTTTTTTTTTTGTTTGTTTTTAATTGTTTTTTTTTGCTTGTTTGTTTTTTCTCCCATCTTTACAGCCACCTTCTGGATACCATAGAAAGTAGCAGAATCATCTAGGGCCTAAACAACTGAGATGCTTCTCTGCTTAGCTCTGGTGCTCCAGGCACAGCCTTCCTTTTGGCTGGAGCAAGAGTCCTCTTTCCAGCCAATGTTTATTGTCTTGATGCTATAGCAGGACTCAGTCTGGACAGATAAACACTAAAAATAATAACTTTAGATTGCACATTAGGATGAGAATGTGTTGTTAATGTGAAGGTAGAGGCCTGTGACAGTCTTCCAGGTGGACAGTAGGTCTAGGTCTTATTCTTGTTTGTAAGAATCAAGAGACATTGCCTAATTTCTTCACTGGGTTCTAGCAACTTTTCCTTATAACAGATACTTTTCATTGGGGCTTAGACCACAGTATCAATGTCATAGAATCAAAATAGCACCAATAGCTGGGGACCAACATATTTCCATGGCAGACATTACATGTTCAAACCACAACATATAGTCACTCTAAGCTCACAGTCTAGAGGTTGGGCAGACATTACATGTTCAAACCATGACACATAGTCACTCTTTTAAGCTCACAGTCTAGAGGTTGAGTAGACATTACGTGTTCAAACCATGACACATAGTCACTCTTCTAAGCTTACAGTCTAGAGGTTGGGACAACAAGTCAACCATCAGTGATAGAAATGAGAGCCATGGGATGCTTTAGAAGGACAGTCTACTGTCAGGACTCCCTTGATTTCAAATGACAGAAGACTTAACTCAAACTATGTCAGACAAATTAGAGAATTTGCTGATCAATATGACTGGGTCAATGTTATTTCTGGTTTTAAATAGAGCTATATTTAGAGTTTTAGCAAGTTTTTTTTTCTTTTTTAATAAGGGGAATATTTCTCAGCTCTTCTTTCTTTGTGTTCAAGGCCTATCTTCAACATAGTTCTAAGGCAAAATCAGGCACCTGTGATCTTGCACTTTATCAGTTTAACAACCCTAATAGAAAAGAAGTTTTTTTT
>NW_022196891.1:56371201-56373037 GCF_008632895.1 Mastomys coucha | reverse complement strand
TGTTTTGTCAATTGATCTTATTGGACTGATTGGAATCCTTTGCCAATTCCTAGATCAAATAGAAGAGAGAAGACACTGGCAGTGATCAGGACCAGGTCAAATGTTGACCCTGCAATTGATGAAAAGGAGATTAGCCACACTCCTATAACATGGGCTAATTACTGAGGAAGATTATTGTGGCAAAAATAACACAAACTCTCATACCAGTTATAGAAGCAGACAGTAGGAATCCGGGACTGTTTTATTTTAAAGCCCATTTAATAATGACACTCATAAGGTAAAGGATTAATCTTCTTTTGGAAAATATCTTTATTAATTATTTGAGAATGCCATGTAATGTATTTTGATTGTATTCACCCTCAACTCCTCACAGATCCCTGTATCTCTTACTCTCCCCTCAAATCACGCCTTTAAAAGGGATAACTAATTGGCATGAATTTATACTGTCCACATAACCTAGGTGTGAGGAGTATGGTTGATTACCAGGAGACATACCCTTAAAGAGAACTGACTGTCCCTTCCTCATCAACTATCAATATCCCCTCAATTGGGGGTTGAGATTCATGAACTCCTCCCACTTCATGTTATAATATTGACTGGTGGGATCTGATGCAGACTTGTGGGCAACTATAGCTGCTGTTAGTTCATGAATGAAATGATCCTGTCATGTCCAGAAGATACAGCTTTACCTCAGTCCTCTTGGATGCTTGGTTGTCACAATTCTGAGTCTTGGGTAGGGGTGTTATGTAGATGTCCTGTTTGTGGACAAGCCCTCCACTGATATTATTCTCTGTACTTTAATTGGTTGTGAGACTCTATGTTAGCCACCATTCATTGATCAAGAAGTTTCTCCAATGAGCTCTGAGACTTGCTCTAACTTATTAGTAGTCAGATACAAATTTAGCAGGTAGTTGGATACTATGTCCGTGTAGTAAAATGATCATAGTAGGTTTACCACTTGGGTCTGGGAATTTCCCAACAAGGATGAATCTCCTATAAAATCAGTCTTTTATCAGGTTCAACTGCAGTTTCTGGGTCCTCAGATAATCTATTCATTTATCCAACAATCTATCATGTTTGGGGTTTCTATAATTCCTCAAGTTTTATATTTTACTGAAACAATCTGTAAAATTTATGAAAGTACTATATTTAGAATAATACATTATTATACCAGGCATGCTTGGTAAAAGCTGGTTGGGCATATAGGGCTTTGATAGCTGGTTCTGGTGAAGTCATTATACATTACCCATATGGAACATTGTGATGGTTAATCTTGATTGTCAATACAATGTGATTTTAGAACCACTCTAAAATACATTTCTGAGCATGTCCTGGTAAGATCATCAAGACTAGGTTAATTGAGATAGGAAGACCTATCTTAAATTTGGGGAGCATCTTCCCATAGGCTTGGGTCCCAGACTAAATTTAAAGGAGAAATCAAGTAAGTACGAGCATTGATGCTCTTTGCCTTCTGATTGTGGATACAATATGACCATGAGTCTCCTTCTCCTATGGTGGTTAACTTTCCTACAGTGATTAAGTTTATCGTCTGGAACTATGAGCCAAAATAAAGTGTTCTTTCCTTAAGTTTTCTTTGTTAGATATTTTGTTATAATAACCAGACAACTAACTAATACACACTTCAGTGTATGTAATAACCCGGAGCTCTATGAATCTCTATGTGTCTATAAGGTGTTTTTTTGTTTGTTTGTTTGTTTTGTTTGTTTGTTTTTTTGGTGTTTTCGAGAGACAGTGTTTCTCTGTGTACCTCTGGCTGTCCTGGAACTCAACTTTGTAGACCAGGCTGGCCTCAAACTCAGAAATCCACCTGCCTCT
>NW_022196891.1:56364263-56371093 GCF_008632895.1 Mastomys coucha | reverse complement strand
TTTTTTTTTTTTTTTTTGTTATTTTATTTAACTTTGTTCTTTGACAATTCTATTATTGCATTATTATTGTATTGTATTATCTACTGTTGTATGATATATATTATTCCACTCTAATTGTTCCTGCCATTCTCCCTTACTCCCTCCCAGTCTCTTTCATCTCTCTGTCTTCTCTACAATTTTCTCTACATTTATATTTTTTATTATTTGTGACTCACAGAATTTAACAGAAACTATCTGTATAACCATGGGGCTAGAACTATGCCCCAGAGTTTGGCAGGGTTACCAGTGGAAACACAAGTGAAGACAAAAACTCTCCATTCCTCAGATTCTATCAGAAGCAAGTAAATCAATAGTTCTTTTTAAAAATGAGACTTTGTAGGCCTGCCCATTAAATCATTGGTCATGTGACTGAGTTCAATCTCAAGTTCTGTTCTTTTTTTTTGGGAAGCCCAGTCACTAAGAACCCCAAGTCTCTTCTGTTGGACTTTATCATCAAGTAGAGATCCACTATGCAACATATCACTAGCACAACAAAGACTTTCTTAATAGGAAAAATCTAAGAATATTTGTGTCTGTGTGCCAGAACTCCAAGACCGGACATTTCTCTTATAATATAGGGAAGGAAAGTTTCTGGCAGAGATGGTATTTAGGTGGAGATTTTTTTTTACATTGGCTGAGACCACATTTTCAGTAAAATCACCAATAAACTTTTAAAAAATAAAATAGTTTTAAGAGACAATAAGTACAGCGAGTGATGTAGGAGAGGAAGCTCTAAAGATCAGAGTGTGTCCTGGCAATGCTTCATGAGTCTGCTTCCAGCTTGAACAAACTATGGGTAGCCACTGAATCACCAAGATTTTAGTTTAGATCTTTGGTAAGGTGTGGAGAATGACAGGCAAGTAAGCAATACAGAATGAGGTGACAGCAGTAAGCAGGCAGCATTGAGGGTCCAGAGGCCCACAGCAACATCTTGTTATTCAGCTAAAGGCAGACTTTGACTCTGTGCTAGTGTCCTAGGGTAGCTGGAACAGATCACCATAACCAGTGGCTTTAACAGCCTCATGGGTTTGGAGGCCAAAATCGGAAAATCAAGGTGTTGGACAGACTGATTCTTTTCGAAAGAGAGTGTGTTCCAAGCCTGTCTCCCAGCTCCTCTGGTTGCCAGTAATTCTTGGCATTCCTTGGCTTTCAGATGGATCATTCTAATCGCAGGGTTTGTCATCACACAGTGTTCTTGCGTGACTCTGTCTAAATTCTCTTCTTATAAGGACAGCAGTTACTGAATCCAGTCCCACATGAATCCAGAATGGCTTCATCTTAATTTGGTTATATCCATGAAGGTACTATTTTCAAGTGAGGTCCTAAGGTCCCAGGGGTTAAGACTTCAACATATTTTATTGGGGACACAATTCAGCTTGAGTCACATGCCTTCCTGAATGCAGAAAACAAAGTGATGGGTTCTCCTGCAGTCTCGTCACTTCACAGCTGTTCTCCTGGCCTCGAATGACGACGCAGCCCCAGCAGCACCTTGGGTGGAGTGGCTTTGGCTTTGGTAGCTAGGGAAAGCCGAACTGTGTGACAAGAACTGCCTTTGCTACTTTCGATGGTTGCTGCTTCTTTCTTCCATTTTTATTTAGTGTGTGTGGGGGGGTGGTGGATGGAATTTGAGTACAGCCCCTCATCCCACCCTATACTAATCTGTAATTCTTGTAGCACTTCACGTCTCTCTGGAGAGAATAAATAATGGATGACTTAAACCCCAATGACTGCTCATCTGTTACTGGAAGAGGAATGACTGCATGAATAATTATAATGATGGTGTCCTTTCTTGACTTCTCTCACTTCCTTTTCAGTTGATACATGGAATGGAATGCCTCACTCTGCTGTCTTCACTGTGTTTAAATTGTAACCCTCATCATAAAAGTGTTTTACTGATCACGTCTTATCCTGAACATGTAGCTGTATATTGGGAGTCATAAAGTTGCTTGATCAGTATGGATTGAAGCTATTTCCAGTGTGTAAGCTATGACCTGGGAATTACTTAGACACATTTAGGGAACCAATTTGTTAAATGGCATGCCATTGCCTCAAAGAGACAGGAGCCTCCAGGCAGAAGCTAAGCAGTTGAGGTCATGAATGGTCAGATGTTTAGCCTAAGGGGGCTAAATTTCCGGTCTCTCTGGAGTCAGTATTGTTAAGGTCAGACATGGCTGACATCTCTAGTTGTTTTTAAAAAAGATTTTGTGCATGTCCTCCTATTGATTATGGATTAAGGGAAAAGAGTTAAACTCTTAGTAAATTATTTTATAGTTGGGAGAAATGAGCTATATTTAGGTGATGCAAATTTTCTGTATTCAGATCATAAAGAAGTTTGTCCTGGGCTTCCCTGGGTTTCAAGTTAAGAATCCCAACTCCCCACACTTCAGTTGATAGAGCACAGTAGAGCAGACCCTGATGACATGAGCATGAGAAAGCAGGAGAGCAGGCCCCACCACTCACCTGGGCAAAGCTGGCCCTGGTGGCTGGGGCACAGGAGAACTGACAAGCTGACAGCTATGACCTAGGTCCAGACCCAGGACTTTGTGTTGGCACATCCCAGTACCTACCCCATCTATGAACTGCTGGGGTGTGTGAAGGGGCTGGTTCTACAGATCCAAAGCTGCTAGGTCTCCATGATACAGGGTAACAGGATATCAGAGAGGAGTCTGGCTGAGGATCCAGTGTTGATTGTGTAGTGGAAGCCAGAGAACTCAAATCAGATCAATGTCTCATTGCAATGAACTTTTGCAAGTAAAGCTGCTCAGGCAAAAGGGTAAAATGTGTACCTTGTGACATACTGCAGCTTCCACAGTGAAAAATTTTCATACTTTTTATTTTATTTTATTTTTTCGGGGGGGAGGTTGCAAGGGAGGATGGTCAATATGGAGTGGGATGGGGTGCACGATGTGAAATTCACAAAGACTCAATAAAAAGTCAAAAAATAAGGAGAAGAAGGAAGGAAAGAAAGAAAAAAGAAAGAAAGAAAAAGAAACTCTTATTATGTAAACCAACAAAACAAAACAAATAAAGAAAACCACCCAGAGAGTCTGAGCTCTTGAGGAGCCCTCAGGTACCATGTACTTTAAACAGGAGGGCAGATTCTCCACTAGCAAAGATTTCATCATGTGTATTTCATATTTATCATCTTATTTCTTTTCCTCACTACAATATCCAGAGTAATCTAACAAACATCTTCCATCCAAAAGAATGTAGACTTCGAAACCATGTTTGAAAACTGTAGAAGAGCCTGACTTCTGGTATTTGACTTTGTTTCCTTAGCATCCCTAGTGCTGCAGAGGCCAAGGCCAGGAGGAAAAGCATGATGGAGATACAGGATGTGAGCTCAAAATGCTAATTATAGTTTAGGAGGAGTCTTCTGGTTCCTGGCTTTTCTCCAAAGGTCAAACAGCTCCCAAATTCCCGAGGAAGCCCTGAGAAAGGAACTTTTTTCAGGAGGAATTGCCACGTAAATTTCCCTAATGAGATCAAAGCAAGTATCCCTTGGTGATGTCCTGTTCCATTTCCTTTCACCCCTGGGGATCATCCCTCTGAAGCAATTTACGGACTGTGATAAACCAAATACTTGTCATAATTTCATAGTCAAAGTGTATTTACATGCTTGTTGTTATGGCAACCATCAATAATATTAATAAAATTCTGTCCAGTTGAAACAGATGAATGGAACATGTAAACACAGACAAGAATAATCACCTCAGATGTCAACATAGAAAAACATAAACACCAGAGTCTGTATGCTAGTTTTCACCTTCTGCTGTGCCCACGCAGCCACATCTCTGCCTTGATCATGGCTGAAACAGTCATTGACTTCTCTACTGGCCATGCAAATAGGTAGACAATGTGGAGAGACCTCTTTTTACCTCTGAAATGAAGAATAAGGAGGAAAAGGAGGAGGAGAAGGAGAAGAAGAAGAGGAGGGGAAGGAGGAGGATGAGGAGAAGAAGGAGGAAGAGAAGTGGGGGAAGAAGAGGAGGAGGAGGAAGAGGAGGAGGAGAAGACGATGATGATGACAGCTTACCATGAGTTTATTATTTGCAAAAACAGGGACTCCCCTGTATATTTGTACATTGTTCACCAATTATGGTCATCATAAGGCACATTGTCTACAAAGCTTGTTCTTATTAAGCATTCATTTTGCGCACATGTTGATGACTTAAATAGTACTTGATTTGAGCTGGAGGGTAAATAGACACAATAGCCTGGTGATCACCACATTTACTCAGATTCCTTTGCAAATTGAAACCTACCTTACAGACTTTCCTGGTAATCTACTGAGGTAATGTAAACAAAGCCACTAGTAGAGTGGTATCAGTTTTTAGCAAAAGAAATTCCATCAAAGTATTTTTTTTTTTTGTATTGTGGCCGTGGACTTTGAAGTTAGTTGGAAGTCCATGGCTTTCATCTTCCAGCTATGCTTCCTTGGGCAAATTTTGTAAATATTTCTCAGGCTCAAATGAGTTTCCTCATGTTCAGGATAAAGAAATTAATAATATCCACATTATATAAGTATTAAATGACATTGTGTACTAAAGGTGCTTTTCTCAGTCCTTGGGTTTTACCAGGCCCTCACTAGGTTACAATAGGCAGAAGCTGTCGCTGGTGTTACTTGTAATAGAGAATTATACTACCACTTTGGGGTGCCTGGGGTGTGAGAAAGTAGGGTTAGAGCAAAGCATTGAGTGAAAGAGAAATGCCTTAGTGACATGTTTCAGCAATGGACAGGGTTTTGCACATAATGTACAACGTTGTTCATTTCCCCTGTTCAACTTTGGTCTGTTGTGGTGCCACGAACCCAAGATAGCTTCGAAAGATTCTCAGCTCGTGTCAGCAACAGACTGAAGGACTGTTCTCAGGAGGTATCTCCAGTTTTTAAATCTCTCTCTCTCAAATTCCTGGGAATCAAAGAGTGCTATCAGTAACTGGATGACCTTATCTTAC
This sequence comes from Mastomys coucha, assembly GCF_008632895.1. Classification (NCBI taxonomy): domain Eukaryota; kingdom Metazoa; phylum Chordata; class Mammalia; order Rodentia; family Muridae; genus Mastomys; species Mastomys coucha. The sequence continues at coordinate 56,366,098 of NW_022196891.1, read as the reverse complement.
TGTTTATTCACTGCATTTTAGTGAAGACATTGCATGGAGATCAAAAAACTCTTCAGGAGTTGCTTCTCTCTTTCCTTCTCTTTGAGGCTGGGCTTGTCATAGTTCTGTGTTGCTTACTCCAGGCTGTCTGGCCTGCAAGCGTCTGGTTAATTGTCTGCTGTCTCAACCTCCCATCTTGCAGTATGGGAACTAGAATTACAGATGTTCACCACCATGTCTGGCTTTTTATGTAGGCTCTGGGACCAAGCTGAAATCATCAGGCTTGGTCTGCGAGTGCTTTTACTCACTAAGCCATCTCTTCAGACCTTGCTACTTCTCTGTGAATGATGTATCTTCTAAAATAGTTCTAGTTTTTATTACCTATTTTTGCCAAAGCTTTCGCACTGTCTTTCATTGCTTTTGCTATTTCCCTTTACATATGTCATTCTCTCCAGCCATTCTTCTAATTGTGTATATTGTTTAGTAGTCAGAAAACTACATTGCCAAGGAGGGGAATGAGACCTTATTGTCTTGATGATGTTCAACCATGGTATTCCGTGATGGAGGGCTCTCGAACCTTAGTCACCCTCTTTCTTTAAATACCCTTTCCTCAGCTCAAGTAAGAAAACACATTGGTTTTAAAGATGACCCACTGTTCCTAACTTCTTTTTTTTTTAGCCCTCAAAAGAAGACATATCCAAATGCAGATTTCTCCTAAAACACACTTAGAGCAATTTGGGCTTTTTCTTAGCAAGGTCTTTTGCACTCAAAGCCACTCCCACACCCTAGGTATTTATTTTAGTTAGTTGTATTAGTTATCTTCACATAAAAAATTATCCCTGGACTTAATGATTTTAACAGCAAAAACTGCCATAACTTTTGTGGGTATAGAACTGGAGCGCTGTTTTGCTAGATATCTCTATCTGAGGTCTCCCACAAGCCAGCCATTACATTTATTTTTATTTTTATTTTTATTTTAGTTTTTTAGCTAGTGCTTCATTTCACCAGAGAGCTTGCTTGAGGCATGATCCATTTGCAATGGATCACCCATATTGACAGATTCAGTTCTTCATGGACTACTGAACAGAGCTCCAGTTCCTTACTAGCTCTCGCTTGGAGCCTCCATTAGTCTCTTGCTGTATAGCGTCTCCAAAAGCTCAGGTCCCAGAATCAAAGAATTTTGTTAGATGAAGGAAAAGAGAACATTGGTTGCAAGGCTCTTATTTTTAACCTAATACTGGATTTTATATATTATTATGTTTCCTGTGTTCTGGGTTAGCAGTAAATCACAGGACACATCACACACTCAATCACTCTGGTACAAGGACTTAGTAGTTCATGAGTGCTAGGATAGGGAGTTACCTGGAGGTCCTGTGGTAGAGGGAAAGAACAAGGTCTATAGAAACTTACAGATGAGTCACCAATATGCTGTCACTCCCAGATGTATTTCTATTACCTAATTGTAGTCCTTGTGGGAATCAAATTTATTGCTGGCCTCCAGCTTCCATAATACACTTTTATAATCTATGTAATAAATTATTATTATTTTCCATAAGAGACCTTGAGTGATTGCTATTGTTTGCCACTGGAAAATTCTTGACTGAGGCAGGATTGTGCTTCATCAACACAAATCTAGGTCCCAATTAGAGTCTCAATTATTGTTGAACTAATTAAAATATTCTTTTGCTAGGGTACTCAGGAAAAACTATGGATGACATTACCTTAAAAATAAATGAATACTGGCAGGAAGAACTTCTGCCTCAATGTTTGGTGTCAATAAATCAATCTACTTTCACAGGGCCGAGCTCCTCTCCTCCTATTGATGATTGAATTTGCAATCCTCTACTATACACATG
>NW_022196891.1:56322373-56363674 GCF_008632895.1 Mastomys coucha | reverse complement strand
TAAAAAAAAAAAATAAGAAAGAAAATAAAAAAATAGTAAATCCACCTAAAAAAAAAATAATTCAATCTAAAGGATAGAATTTCATGCAGACCAAGAGGTTAGACCAGGACCTGGTAGTGTAAGTTTCTTATCATTCCTGTTTTTCTTCAGTTTTCCAGTCTTTGTGTGAGAGGGAGACTCGCTGCTGTGAGCCTCCACATTCCATGCATAGACGATAGTACCGAGGGGAGATGCCGAGGCTGTAATAACTGGGGAGAGAACTGAGAGCTGCCCACAATGCATTCCTTGCTCCAAATAGTCTGAGGCTGAGGCAGGGGCCTTTATCATTAGTCTCAGTTTAGTCCAATGCATTTGAGAGTTCCATTCTTCTTGTTACCACTGCTCCGTCGCTAGAGTCTGGCTCTGTGGTAATGTGGACTGACTGTGCAGGATTCAAACAACCCATGTTTTGGCAAAATGTGGAAATTCTTCTGAGTACCACTGCGGCTCATTGTCAGAGATAATCCTTTCAGGAATTCCAAGTCTGGCAAACAAGGCCTTCAGTGTTGGACTCCTGTGGTAAATTGGTATTGTTCAGGCATTTCAGGCCTGCGATTTTTTTATTGTATTTATCCCCTCTAATGATACAGTCTCCATTACGTTTTCTTCTAGATAAACATCCTGGTGCCAGTGTTCTGTGGCAGCCTGGTTCTAGAGGTTTGAAATGTCATTAATTAATACATATTCTATTCTATGTATATTCTATTATATATTCTATCATATATATATATCTTCCCAGTGATGTTATAAATTAGTTGATATATTGGCCTATTTACTGATCAAATCACTGAACTATAAGAGTGGTTTGTTGGTGGTGGCTAACATCCTTACTGGAATTGTGGCAGAGCCGGAGAACTCCTAGAGAACATAGGGATTACCAAACTCACCAGTGCTCAGGGTAATCAGGCTTCATGGATCCAACAATTGGACAGGATTCACATTCCTGGCCCTCTACCACACTATTTTTAACCTCAGCTAGTCTCCTATTGTTAAGCTGTATACAGACCAAAGAAATGGAACTTAACTTTTCAATGAGCATACTAGTAATCTCTCTTTCAACTAGTATCACATTTTCAGGAAAAAAAAGAAACCTCCAAAGATATTAAATTCACATTTTCTTAGAAGCCAAATGTAACTTAATGTTCCCTAGTTCTCCAGACTAACCAATCTTGGCATTTCTGTACCATTCGTATGACAATGATTGGATTCCCCAGAGTTATGTGGCTGCAGGAAGTTCAATTCTTTAAATATTTCTGAGAATGTTTAGATTGCAACAGGAATGGCTGGCTATCACCTAGTTACTCATTTGCTCTATCCCATAACACAGACACGCCAGCCAGAGCAATTCACCAAGCTTTCCACCAACAGTGTGATTTGCATTCTATTTCTGAAGTTCCTTTGGTCCTCCCCTCTGTGTGGTTATGTGACTAGCTAGATACATATTTAGGTTTTTAATTTCATTTTCTCTTAACATTTTTGGAAATGAGTTTTTGAAATGTCTTGCAACTATGTGCATGATCCCAAAGTTAAATCCATAAAACAAGACATATTTAGAGAAGTCCCAAAAATCCTCACTCCACAACATTCTTCCATGTAATTAATTCTGAAAACTGTGATTTATTTCTCCATTTTCTGCTTGCTTCACAAATTTATTACATGAATATATTTTGCTATGTAGTTTTTTAAAGTTGGAATTTTGTTACAATCATTGGTGAAAAAGATGATTTTTTTGCTTTTTTTTTCTTAATGTGGACAGGCTTTATAGTTTTCATGTCTAATTGATTTGTCCAGGAATTCTAATATGATGTTGTATCAGTGGTGAGACTGTGCATCCTTGCTTCGTTCCTAATTTTAAAGGAGAACACCTCCATTTTCTCACTCTGAAGCAACATGGTGGCTGTGGGTTTCCAGAGACATACTTTGATTTTGAAGAAAGTTCCTTATTTCTCATTTGCTGCTCATTTTATAAAGAATGATTTTTAAAGATTGACTATTTATTTATTTATTACATCCCTACTGCAGTTTCCACTCCCCCCTCTTCTCCCAATCTCTCCCCACTACTTCCTCCCTCCCTCTTCTTCTACCCCTCCCCTCTATCCACTCCTTCTTTGCTTCTCTTCAGAAAAGGAGGGACCTCCCGTATCATGTTGTAATAAGTATAGGTATCTCTCCTTCTATTAAGGCTAGGCAAGGCAACCCAGGGATCAGGGGTGTCCCAAGGGCAGGCAACAGGATCAGGACAGCCCCTGATCTCAGTGTTAGGAGCTTCCTAAGAAGACCAAGCTACACAACTGCAAGATAGGGTAGAGGACCTAGGTCAGTCCCATGTAGGCTTCTTGGTTGGGAGTGCAGTCTCTGTGAGCACCTATGAGACCAGATCAATTGATTTTGTGTGTTTTCTTGTGGTGGTCTTGACCCTTCTGGCTCCTGTAATCTTTCTTCTTCCTTGTCTTCTGTGGGGTTCCCTAAGCTCCACCAATAGTTTGGTTGTGGATTTCTGCATCTGTTTCCAACAGTTGTTAGATGAAGCCTCTCTGATGACACCTGGGCTAGGCACCAATGTATGAGGAAAAGCGGAATATCATTAGGAATCATTTCATTGAAGTTTTTTTGTCAGTAATGTTTGGTTATATCCTGAGTCTCTGAGGTATCCAGCCTGTGATTTTTGGCCCTCTAGGTAGTGTTAGGGATGGCTTCCTGTCATGGCATGGGTCTCAAGCTGGACCAGTCATTGATTGGCCATCCCCACAATTTCTTTGCCACCTTTACCCCAGCACATTTTGTAGGTAGGTCAAATTGTAGGTCAAAGGTTTTGTGGCTGGGCTGATGTTCCAATACCTTCAATAGAAGTTAAGACTGATTTCTAAATGTCATCAAATTCTTTTTTGGCCTCTTGAAATTACATCTAGTTTTTCTATCCCAGGGAATAGCACTTTTAGGAGGTGTGGTCTTAATTGGAGTAGGTGTGTAACTGTGGGCATGGGCTTTAAGGCCCTCATCCTAGCTGCCTGAAAGTGAGTTTTCTACTAGCAGCCTTTAGATGAAGATGTAGAACTCTCAGCTCTGCCTGCACCATGCCTGCCTAGATGCTACCATGCTTGCCTAGATGCTACCATGCTCCCACCTTGATGAAAATGGATGAAACTTCTGAACCTGTAAGCCAGCCCCAATTAAAAGTTGTCCTATAAAAGACTTGCCTTGGTCATGGTATCTGTTCACAGAAGTAAAACCCTAAGACAGACATTGGTACCAGCATAGTGGGGTATTCCTGTGACAACCTGACCATGTTTTGGGGAGGACTGTGGAAGGACTTTGGAACTTTGGGCTAGATGAGCCATTGGGTATTAAGAGCTCTGTGGGATGTTCTGTAGGAGCTTAGAAGATAATGTTGAGGACAGTGCAAATGATGGAGGCCTGGCTTGTGAAATTTCAGAGGGAAGATTAAAGACTCTTATCAGGGCCATTACTTCTTTGATTGTGAAGATTCTGTGTTTTTGGTTAGCTGGGGCTGAATAATCAGCTGTGATTAACAAGATACCAGAACTACTAAAATGAAACATGTGCATTACTGGGATGATTGATGCTGGTTAGTTGGAGCTAAGAAATTAGTAGTGATTAAGAAGAGACTAGCACCACTAAGGTGAAATCTTCTGGGAAGTGTTTCCTGAGAGCACAGAGAAGCTGTGTTCCAGAGGCAGCCATGGTTGTACCTCATGTTGGTAGCCAGACTTGGTAATGTGTAAAAGTCACCAGGTGGTACTGGTTTTAAAACATGAAGGGGTAGCAGCTGATGCTTGGCACTGTGAAAGACCAGGAGAGACCACTGGTGAAGGTGTAGCCTCAGTGGCAGTTGAAATCCCAGGACTGAAGGGGTCCTGCAGAGAAGTTGGGGCTTAGCACCATGAAAAGAGCCTAGGAGAGGCTATTTGTGAAAGGCCAGCTCAGTTCGGCAGAAGACAGCAGTGTTTTGAAGATGCCAGTACCATGAGACAACCACCAAGAACAGCAGCAGTGGAGACCACCAAGAACAGCAGCAGTGGAGACCACCAAGAACAGCAGCAGTGGAGCTGGCATGTAGCAGACAAAGTACGTGCTACAAAGGGCAGAGCTGGAGAAGTGACCCAAGCCCTTGGAGGAGCCCAGAAGATTTTGAGTGGATCACAGACATTGGATGGTTACAGTTTGATTTTGCTTTTTTGATTGTGACTGTGCCCTGATATTTTTCCCTCTTGAAGGAAGATAGTATTTTAGTGGATTCCACAGTTAAAAGACTTTGAATTTCAAAAGAAATTGGATATTTAAAAGAGATTCAAATTTTAATATGTAAGAATTTGTAAAGACTGTGGGACTTTTAAAGTTATTTAGATCTTGGAGATGAATAGGAAAGTAAGTGTTAAGGCTTAATAGTGATGCGCTTGTGTGTCAAGTTGACAAGGGGTTGGTTCTACTGGCTGGTTTTGTGTGTCAACTTGACACAAGTTGGAGTTATCACAGAGAAAGGAGTTTCCTTTGAGGAAATGCCTCTATGAGATCCAGCTGTAAGGCATTTTCTCAATTAGTGATCAGGGGTGGGAGAGGGTCCATTGTGGGTGGTGTAATCCCTGGGCTGGTTATCCTGGGTTCTGGGTTCTTTAAGAAAGCAAGATGAGCAGGCCAGGGTAAGCAATCCAGAAAGCAGCACCCCTCCATGGCCTCTGTATCAACTCCGGCCTCCAAGTTCCTGCCCTGTGTGAGTTCCTATCTTGACTTCCTTTGGTGATGAAGAGCAATATGAAAGTGTAAGCTGAAGAAATCCTTCCTTCCCCAACTTGTTTCTTGGTCATGATGTGCAGGAATAGAAACACTGACTAAAACAAATTGATTAGCTCTCAAACCCTAAATCAACCTTACACTTGGGGGTCATGTGATATTCTTTTTATTTCGTGAGATTCAATTTGATAACTGTATATCTATGTATATTCTTGACGGACATTTGATATAACATAACCTTCTAAAATTGGTTTCTTCTATGTACAAAATTAGGGTAGACTGACTTTATTCAGTAAAATAGGAATATCTTTTTCTATTTAGATTCCTGGAGGAATTTGTATAAAATTAGAATTAACTTTCTTTTAAATGTTTTGGTGAAATTTATCACTAAAGCATGTGGAGTGGATTTTCTTTAGTAAAAAGATTTGAAGTGTGGATTAAAATTTTAAGCCAACATATATTTTGTTTTTTTTTTAAACATCCATCAAGTCCAATTTGATTTGTTCATATCTTCTAGGATGTGTGGCCTTCTATTGGAGAAAAACAGAGGACATAGACGGGTAGGTAGAGAAGGGAGAGTGTGTCTTGGAGGAGTTTGCAAGGGGATGAATATGATCAAAAGATATTGTATAAAATCCTCGGAGAACTAATAAAAATTTCTGCAATAAGTCATAAAGATGACTCTAAAAATTAATGTCTACTCGAGATTTTATTCTTCTTGAGTAAACTTTAAGTTTGTGCTTTTCAAGAATTAGTCTGTAACATTTGTTCTGTCAAACTTTCTTCTCCTAAGTCGAGTATAACACTCCTTACCATCTTGGTGTCTACAGATGCTGTAGTGAGGCCAACTGACCCATTTCTCAGTCCCAGAGTGTTTTTCCCCTTCATTCTTATTTTATTTAATAGTCTAGCTAAATATTTGTAAATTTCATTTATTATCTTGAATTGCTTTTTTTATCTAGTAATTACATTTTTTTATATATTTTAGTAGTTCTTGTTACAGTTTATGTTTATGTGTTATTGATAGAATGGGTTTAATTTGTTCTTTTTCTTACAGTATGACAGGCTGAGGTGGAAAATGAGGTCATTTGACCTAAACTTTGATAATTTTATAATAACGGTAATTGTTTCTATAAAAGTATCCTTGGTTGGCTGCATCTCAGAATTTTTTCCTACCATAATATTTTTGTTGATTATTTTAGAATTTCATATTATGCTTCCCCATCCCAATCACACTCACTTCCTCCTCCCACGTCTGCCCCTTCCCCATCCTTGTGACTGCCTTCCCCTAAAAACAAAAAAAAGGAAGAAAAAAAGAAAGTAAGCCTAATTTGTGTTGCTCATACGCTCATTGGCACATGTGAGCATGTGAGCATGTGGTTACAAACTCTCAGCGGCCCACCCCTTAAAATACTGAGTCTTCCCCACCCGCACCCCTGCCAGAAGCCATCACTGTGGAGAGCTACCGATCCTTCTCACATCAGTATCACAACTTTTTACAGTTCTTTTTGATAGCTTTCTATATAGACTGCTACTTTTGGGGTGATGGGTGTAGGGGTAGGGTTGTCAGTGAAGCCTTCTTTGTCCCTCTTTCTCAACTGTGAATCTGAAGTCGTCCATACCACAGAAAAAGTAGCTTCCTTGCCCTTTATAGTCAGTGGGAGCATGGAACATGGACTTCTACATGGTTTCTGGTGACAGCAAACACCATGGGCATCCACATGGTCTCCAGCCATAGCACAGGCTGTGGTCCTCATCCTGGTCTCCAGTGGCAGCACAAAATATGGATGTCAACACAGTCATATGCTGCAGCATGGTCCAAGGATACCATCATAGCCTTCAGCAATAGTACAGGCCAAGGACATCAGCATGACTTTCAAGGCCACATAGGTGACTGTCACCAACATCAACACTGTCCCTGTTGGCCCATAGACATCAACATGGCTTAAGGCAGCAGCACAGAGCATGGGCATCTGTAAGGCCCTTGGTAACATGAGCCATGGACATCATGATGACACGGAGCTGCAGCAGGACCATAGACACCCAACATGGCCCTTGAGCTGCACAGTCCACAGACATGAGCACAGCCTCCGGTGGCCAAACAGGCCACTCTCATCAACATGGCCCTCCCAGTGGTAGTACAAAGAATGGATACTAATATGGCCTCCTGTGGTGACTCACACTACGAACATCCACCTGGCTTCTGGCAGTAGCATGGGCCTTGGATATCCACCCGGCCTCCAGTGGCAGCTTTAGATCATAGACATCCACATGAACCTCATGTTTCGACACAGCTTGGGGCAGGGGACCATAGATATCAATATGGCCTTCAGGGGTAGCACAGACCATAGAGGTGTTTTGAGGAGGTTCACTCTAGAAAATGAACCATTCTTCATCTTGGACAGCCTGTCGTTGCTCAGAGCCAGGATGATTACATGATTGCTGGGCTGGGCAGTGTGTTTGGGACTTGAACCTGCCTGCACAAGCTCCAGTCTGCTGCCCACCATCACTACAGCCTTCTCTCACACCAGTCACTTTGTTGTAACTTTAGTTCTGCTCTTCTCCACCACATGCTCACAGTTCTGCTCCTCCATATGTCCCACCTCTCCATCTCATTTTCGCCTGCCATAATGGCATTGGAAACTGCAATGTGTCACACAATGTATTTTCTTTTTTTACCCAAACAGCTTTACATGCAAATATTTATTGCAACAAGTTATTAGTCTGGTTCAAGGTTTCTGGTCTCTGAAGCACCATGATGACTAGACCGTGGCTGAGACTCCTTTTGATATCCTACTGGCTTCTGTGCAAGCTCATGGCTGCTACACTTTGTGCTGGTAGCCTGCAGGCTGCACCACTGGTTCCCTCCCCTTCTCCCAGAAGGATAAGCAGCTGCAGCAGCTCCATGCTGGGAGCTAGGTAAAGGGCCTAGGACCAGTTCTATTCAGTAATGACATCTGGTTCTGCAGAATCTGCTCCTACACATGCACTAGGAGCCCATATATGGTGTATATGTTGGGGTAAACTGACTCAAAGCTTTGGATCTAGGTCCAGCATCTGCCTGCATCTCAAAAATTTAAAGATTTTTTTCACTATCACAAAGCTAAAATACATTTTCTTTTTCTCTTTTTTCTTTTTAGTTTTTTATTAGATATTTTCTTTATTTACATTTCAAATGTTATCCCCTTTCCTCATTTCCCCTCTGAAAACCCCCTCTCCCCTCCCCCTGCTCACCAACCCACCCATTCCCACTTCTTGGCTCTGGCATTCCCCTACACTGGGGCATAGAGCCTTCACAGGACCAAGGGCCTCTCCTCATACTGATGACAGACAAGACCATCCTCTGTTACATATGCAGCTGGAGCCATGGGTCCCACCATGTGTACTCTTTGGTTGGTGGTTTAGTCCCTAGGAGCTCTGGGGGTATTGGTTAGTTCATATTGTTGTTCCTCCTGTGGGGCTGCAAACCCCTTCAGCTCTTTGGGTCCTTTCTCTAGCCTCTCCATTGGGGACCCTGAGCTCAGTCCAATGGTTGGCTGCGAGCCTCCACCTCTGTATTTGTCAGGCACTAGTAGGGCCTCTCGGAAGACAGCTAAAACAGGCTTCTGTTAGCAAGCACTTGTTGGCATACACAATAGAGTCTGGGTTTGGTTACTGGATATGGGATGGATCCCCAGGTGGGACAGTCTCTGGATGGTCATTCCTTCAGTCTCTGCTCCACACTTGACTCTGTAACTCCTTCCATGGGTATTTTGTTCCCCCCTTCTAAGAAGGATGGAAGTATCCATACTTTGATCTTCCTTCTTCTTGAGTTTCATGTGGTTTGTGAATTGTATCTTGGATATTCCGAGCTTCTGGACTAATGTCCATGTATCAGTGAGTGCATGCCATGTGTGTTCTTTTGTGATTGGGTTACCTCACTCAGGATGATATTTTCTGATTCCATCCATTTGCTTACAAATTTCATAAATTCATGTTTTTAATAGCAGAGTGGTACTCCATTGTGTAAATGCACCACATTTTCTGTATCTATTCTTCTGTTGAGGGACATCTGGGTTGTTTCCAGCTTCTGGCTATTATAAATAAGGCTACTATGAACATAGTGGAGCATGTGTCCTTATTGCATGTTGGAGCATATTCTGAGTATATGCCCAGGAGTGGTATAGCTGGGTCCTCAGATAGTAAGTACTATGTCCAATTTTCTGAGGAATCATCAACCTGATTTCTAGAGTGGTTGTACCAGCTTGCAATCCCACCAGCAATGGAGGAATGTTCTTCTTTCTCCACATCCTTGACAGCATCTACTGTCACCTGAGTTTTTGATCTTAGCCATTCTGACTGGTGTGAGGTAGAATCTCAGGATTGTTTTGATTTTCATTTCCCTGATGACTAAGGATGTTGAACATTTCTTTAGGTGCTTCTCAGCTCTTTGGTATTCCTCAGTTGTGAGTTCTTTGTTTAGTTCTGTACCCCATTTTTAATAGGGTTATTTGGTTCTCTAGAGTCTAACTTGTTAAGTTCTTTGTATATATTAGCTATTAGCCCTCTATCGGATGTAGGATTGGTAAAGATCTTTTCCCTATCTGTTGGTTGCTGTTTTGTCCCATTGACAGTGCCCTTTGCCTTACAGAAGCTGTTATGAGGTCCCATTTATCAATTCTTGATCTTAGAGCATAAGCTATTAGTGTTCTGTTCAAGAAATTTTCCCCGGTGCCCATGTGCTCAAGGCTCATCCCCACTTTCTCTTCTATTAGTTTCAGTGTATCTGGTTTTACGTGGAGGTCCTTGATCCACTTGGACTTGAGCTTTGTACAAGGAGATAAGAATGGATTGATTTGCATTCTTCTACATGCTAACCGCCAGTTGAGCCAGCACCACTTGTTGAAAATGCTGTCTTTTTTCCAATTGGATAGTTTTAGTTCCTTTGTCAAAGATCAAGTGACCATAGGTGTGTGGGTCCTCATTTCTGGATCTTGAATTCTATTCCATTGATCTACCTGCCTATCACTGTACCAATACCATGCAGTTTTTATCACCGTTGTTCTGTAGTATAGCTTGAGGCCAGGGATGGTGATTCCACCAGAAGTTCTTTTATTGTTGAGAACAATTTTTGATATCCTAGGTTTTTGTTATTCCAGATGAATTTGCAAATTGAACTGAAATTTTGATGGGGATTGCATTGAATCTGATGGCTTTCGGCAAGATGGCCATTTTTACTATATTAATTCTGCCAATCCATGAGCATGGGAGATCTTTCTATCTTCTGAGATCTTCTTTGATTTCTTTCTTCAGAGACTTGAAGTTCTTGTCACTTAGATTTTCACTTGCTTAGTTAGAGTCACACCAAGGTATTTTATATTATTTGTGGCTATTGTGAAGGGTATTGTTCCCCTAATTTCTTTCTCAGCCTGCTTATCTTTTGTGTAGAGGAAGGCCACTGATTTGTTTGAGTTAATTTTATATCCAGCTACTTTGCTGAAGTTGTTTATCAGGTTTAGGAGTTCTCTGGTGGAATTTTTGGGGTCACTTAAGTATACTATCGTATCATCTGCAAATAGTGATATTTTGACTTCTTCCATTCCAATTTGTATCCCTTTGATCTCCTTTTGTTGTCTAATTGCTCTGGCTAGGACTTCAAGTACTATATTGAATATGTTAGGAGAGAGTGGGCAGCCTCGTCTAGTCCCTGATTTTAGTGGGATTGCTTCAAGTTTCTCTCCATTTAGTTTGATGTTGGGTACTTGTTTGTTGTATATTGCTTTCACTATGTTTAGGTATGGGCATTGAATTCCTGATCTTTCCAAGACTTTTATCATGAAGGGGTGTTGGATTTTGTCAAATGCTTTCTCAGCATCTAGGGAAATAATCATATAGTCTTTTCCTTTGAGTTTGTTTATATAGTGGATTACATTGATGGATTTCTGTATATTTAACCATCCCCGCATCACTAGGATGAAACCTACTTGATCATGATGGATGATCCTTTTGATGTGTTCTTGGATTCTATTTGTGAGAATTTTATTGAGTATTTTTGCATCAATATTCATAAGGAAAATTGGTCTGAAATTCTCTTTCTTTGATGGATCTTTGTGTGGTTTAGGTATCACAGTAATTGTGGCTTCATAGAATGAATTAGGTAGAGTACCTTCTGTTTCTATTTTGTGGAATAGCTTGAGGAATATTGGTTTTAGGTTTTATTTGAAGGTCTGATAAAACTCTACTAAACCCATCTGATTCTGGGCTTTTTTTGGTTGGGAGCCTATTAATGACTGTTTCTATTTCTTTAGGGTTTATAGGACTGTTTGGATTATTTATCTGATCCTGATTTAATTTTGGTACCTAGTATTTGTCTAGAAAATTGTCCATTTTATCCAGATTTTCCAGTTTTGTTGAGTATAGGCTTTTGTAGTAGGATCTGATGATCTTTTGGATTTTCTCAGTTTCTGTTGTTATATCTTCCGGTTCATTTCTGATTTTGTTAATTAGGATACTGTCTCTGTGCCTTCTAGTTAATCTGGCTAAGGGTTTATCTATCTTTTTGATTTTCTCAAAGAACCAGCTCCTGGTTTGGTTGATTCTTTGTATGGTTCTTTTTTTCTCACTTGTTTGATTTCAGTTCTGCATTTGATTATTTCCTGCCATCAACTCCTCTTGCTTCTTTTTGTTCTGGAGATTTCAGATGTGCTATCAAGCTGCTGGTATATGCTCTCTGCAGTTTCTTTTTGGAGGCACCCAGAGCTATAAGTTTTCCTCTTAGGACTGCTTTCATTGTGTCCCATAAGTTTGGGTTATGTTGTGGCTTCATTTTCATTAAACTCTAAAAAGTCTTTCATTTCTTTCCTTGTTTCTTCCTTGACCAAGTTATAATTGAGTAGAGCATTTTTCAGCTTCCACATGTATGTGGGCTTTTTAATTGATTATGTTGTTATTGAGGACCAGCCTCATTCCATGGTGATCTGATAGGATGCATAAGATTATCTCAATCTTCTTGTATCTGTTGAGTCCTGTTTTGTTACCGAATATATGATCAGTTTTGGAGAAGGTACCAGGAGATGCTGAGAAGAAGGTATATTCTTTGGTTTTAGGATAAAATATTCTATAGATATCTGTTAAATCCAATTGGTTCATAATTTCTGTTAGTTGCAATGTGTCTCTGTTTAGTTTGTGTTTCCATGATCTGTCCATTGCTGAGAGTGGGGTGGTGAATTCTCCCACTTTTATTGTATGCTGTGCAATGTGTGCTTTGAGTTTTAGTAAAGTTTCTTTTAGGAATGTGGGTGCTCTTGCATTAGGAGCATAGATGTTCAGAATAGAGAGTTCTTCTTGGTAGTTTTTCCTTTGATGAGTATGAAGTGTTGTTCCTTATCTTCTTTGGTAACTTTAGGTTGAAAGTCGATTTTATTCAATATTGGAATGGCTATTCCAGCTTGTTTCTTGGGACCATTTGCTTAGAGAATTGAATTGTTTTCCAGCCTTTTACTCTAAGGTAGTGTCTGTCTCCGTCACTGAGGTACGTTTCCTGTATGCAACAAACTGTTGGGTCCTGTTTATGTATCCAGTCTGTTAGTCTATGTCTTTTTATTGGGGAAATTGAGTCCATTGATATTAAGAGATATTAAGGAAAAAAGATTGTTGCTTCCTGTTATTTTTCTTGTTAGAGGTAGGATTATGTTTTTGTGGCTATCTTCTTTTTTGGGTTTTTAAAAGAAGATTATTTTCTTGCTTTTTCTAGGGTATAATTTCCTTCCTTGTGTTGGTGTTTTCCATTTATTATCCTTTGAAGGGCTGCATTTATGGAGAGATATTGTGTAAATTTGTTTTTGTCATGGAATATCTTGGTCTCTCCATCTATGGTTATTTTGAGTTTTGGTGGGTATAGTAGCCTTGGCTGGCATTTGTGTTCTCTTAGGGTTTGTATGATGTCTGACCAGGATCTCCTAGCTTTCATAGTCTCTGGTGAGAAGTCTTGTGTAATTCTAATAAGTCTGCCTTTATATGTCACTTGACCTTTTCCCCTTATTGCTTTTAATATTTTTCTTTGTTTTGTGTGTTTGGTGTTTTGATTATTATATGATGGGAGGAATTTCTTTTCTGATCCAATCTATTTGGTGTTCTGTAGGCTTCTTGTATATTCATGGGCATCTCTTTCTTTAGGTTAGGGAAGTTTTCTCCTATAATTTTGTTGAATATATTTACTGGCCCTTTAAGTTAGAAATCTTCAATCTCTTCTATACCTATTATCCTAAGGTTTGATCTTCTCATTGTGTCCTGGACTTCTTGGATGTTTTGAGCTAGGATCTTTTTGCATTTTGCATTTTTTTTTTGGTGTGTGTGTGTCAATGTTTTTTTTACGGTGTCTTCTGTCCCTAAGATTCTCTATTCTATCTCTTGTATTCTGTTGGTGATGCTTGCATCTTTGGCTCCTGATCTCTTTCCTAGGTTTCCTATCTCCAGAGTTGTCTCCCTTTGTGTCTCTCTTTATTGCTTCTATTTCCATTTTTAGATCCTGGATGGTGTTGTTCAATTTCTTCACTTGTTTGGTTGTGTTTTCCTGTAATTCTTTAAGGGATTTTTTTTTTTTGTGTGTGTGTTTCCTCTTTAAGGGCTTCTACCTGCTTACCTCTGTTCTCCTGTATTTCTTTGAGGGAGTTATTTATGTCCTTCTTAAAATCCTCTATCAGCCTTATGAGATGTGAGTTTAAATTCACACCTTGCTTTTCCGGTGTGTTGGAGTATCCAGGACTTGCCGTGGTGGGAAAACTGGGTTCTGATGATGCCCAGCTTCTGTTGGTAAGATTGTTGTGTTTGCCTTTCGCCATCTGGTTATCTCTGGTGTTAGGTATTCTTGCTGTCTCTGGCTGGAGCTTGTTCTTCCTGTGGGTCTGTAAGCCTGTGTCGGTACTCCAGGGAGACTAGCCCTCTCCTGGAGGAACTTGTATGCAGAGGGCTCTGCCCAAGCTCTGGGTGCAGATGGTGGACTGGAAGGATCCTGTTCCAGCTGCTGCACTATTCCTGTGTTCTGCTAGCTCCTGGCCAGCCCCGCTCCAGAGAGAGTAGCTATCTCACCTCCGAGCCTGGGAGTTAAAGCACTTCTGGGAGAACAGGTCTTTCCTGGTGGGACCCCTGCCCTTCGGGTTGTGGAACAGCCTTAGCTCTCGGGTGCAGATGGCAGACCGGTACGTTCCTTTTCAATTTCTCCTTTGGTTCATAGTTTATTTAAAAATATTTTCTGTTCTATCATTTCTGTGTTTCACTTCTATTTAGTTCTCTTGTTGTTTCAAGCATACTTTATATGATTCAAAATCTCTTATGTTCATTAAACCTACGTTAGTACACATATAAATATTACATGTGTCACTGAATATACATAGAGCGTATGTGGAGCTGGTTGAAGTGTTTTTTTCTTTTTAAAAATAAATCTTTATTGTATGTCCACTGGTGGTCTACCTGCATATATAACTGTATACTCTAAGCATGCATGGTTCCTGCAGAGACCAGAGAGATTGTCAAATTTCCTAGAACTGGAGTTACAGATAGTTGCAAGCTGCTCTATAGATACTGGGAATCTAACCCAGGCCCTCTCAAATCCTCTTAACTGCTGAGACATTTCTCTAACTCTGATTAGAGTATCTTCTAAAAGTCAATTAGGTCAGGTTGGTTCAAATATTATTAGAGTATCATAGAGTTGTGGGTTTTCTTTCTGCAGGCCAACTCCATTTTTTAAGAACATCAATGTTAAAAATCTCTTTCTAGCTGGCAGGCGGTAGTGCATGCCTTTAATCCCAGCACTTAGGAGGCAGAGGCAGGTGGATTTCTGAGTTCCAGGCCAGCCTGGTCTACAGAGTGAGTTCCAGGATAGCCAGGTCTACACAGAGAAACCCTGTCTGGAAAAACAGAAAAAAAACAAAACAAAACAAACAAACAAACAAAAACCAAAAAACCAAACAAAAAACTCTCTTCTATTTTTAATATGTTTGTTTTAAAGCTGTGTTATTAATATAATTTAAATTGTTATGCCCATTTGGTAAAATGATTTTTTTTTCTTTTTTTTTTCTTTTTTTTTTTTTTGGCTTTTCTAGACAGGGTCTCTCTGTGTGCTGGCTGTCCTGAAATTCACTCTGTAGGCCAGGATGGCCTTGAACTCAGAAATCTGCCTGCCTCTGCCTCCCAAGTGCTGGGATTAAAGGCGTGTGCCACAACTGCCCGATGATAAAATGATTTCTTAATGATTATGAAATAAAGTTTATTCCAGGTGATTCCTTTTACTCTGAAAACGACCTCGTGTGATGTTAATGGGACCCCTTCAGTTTTCTTTTGATCCAAGTTAACTACTCCCAGGTCCTCCTTTCATCCTGTTTTTAACTTACTAATGTCTTTACTTAAAACAAATTCTTTATGTTTTGAATATTTGAGTCTGAGTTTTGACATCAAATTGATAATACTTATCTCTACTTTGAGTTATTCTTTCAGTTCACAATTATTGTGACTACTGAAGTAGTTGACTATGCTCTGATGTGCTCTGGGTTGTGTATTTGTTCAATCTGATTTGTGTTCCCTTTTCTGCCACCTTTTGCATTACTTGTTTATAATTATATTTTATCTTTTTGGATAGTTTCTCATCCATAATCCTGTTTTTCTGTTTGTTTTCTATACTTTCTCTTTTTTTCTCTTCCAATCTCTTTTATTCCTTTGAGACTGGTTCATATTTTATAAAACATATCTTTAAATTATAACAGTTTACCTTCAAATGGAATTATATCACACATTCACAGACCGTGAGAACCTTGTAACTGTATATTTCATCCCCTTCCACAGAATTTTGCTATTATTTGCACATATTTCTGTTGAGGTTTAGTCTGTTGCTACGTATTGTAATGCTAAATATTGGTGCTGGTTGCCCCCTCAAGGTTGAGGAGAATCTCATGTAGACCCAAGAGACATGTAACCTTGCCCTCTGCCAAGTTATCCTTGATTGGTAAATAAAGGTGCCTATAGCCTATAGCTGGGCACAAGAGAGATAGGCGGAGTTTCCATTTCTAGGGTTGGGGTCTCACGTAGGACCATGATGAGAGAAGAGAGAGAAGTTGGAGAGAGAAGTCACAATGGGGTAGGTGAGTCATCAGAACATGGCCATGAGGTCTGGCCAACTGGAGTTAAGAGGAGCCTAGATAGAACATGGCAAATTATAATGCAGTATTATTGATGGGGAAGTAGACATAATAGCATAGAGGGTAGATATCTGTCCAGCTCTAGTGCATTAAAGACTTATTACAAATATAAAGGTTTTATGTCTTTTTTCTGGGACCTGAATGATCAAAGATGGGGTAGAAAACTCTGACAGAGATTAAATAAATGTAACAACATATTTCACTTCTATAGATGTTATAAGCTTTATGATATTCTACTATTTTAAATAATATTTGAAGAGAAATTAAATAGGTTAAAGTTATCCTTTTATATTTACTCAAATGGTTATATTTTTTAATATTCTTAAGTCTTTAAAATATTTGTATTTTATAACATTTATTCAATAGTTTATCTTGATTATTTATCATTTTTATAATTTCACTATTATTCTTTCACCTTTTTATTATTCTTGAATATTGTTATCACCTGGTTTTCAAACTATATTTTTATAGGACTCTGGATTGAAAGCATGGTCAGTTCTTTAAAAGTGTTCTGTTATTGGGATTATCACTTCTAAAGACACTGTTCCTTCTATATGCCATCTTAAGGGCGTTTTACGATTTTGACTCTTTATTTAAGGATTTAAACAATTTCTTTGTCATATTATTTTATGTAATTTTCTTATTTTTTCATATGCTTGGAATCATTGAGTTCCTGTGATCTGTACTTTTCACCTTTAGCAAATCTGGGTAAATTCTTGACCATTCTTGAAAAGTATTTTTCTGTTTATGTTAATTTCAGAAGTATTTTTTTCCTTTATTTTCTGGAGACTTTTCTAGATGGTTTATTTTTGACAAATTTCCTCAGTTTTCTTGCTCACGCATCTTTTCTTTGAAGCTTAATTTTTAAATCCATCTCATATAGTCTTTCACTCACATTTCATCCCTATAAACTTTATATTGAAGTTTTTCTACATTTCCACTTAACACATTCCATGTTTCCTTTAGTTTCTTGAACAAAGAGAATATTTAGTGTGCTAGAAAATGCTTAAGGTCTCCTCAGGAATCAAAGAGCATAACCTTGATTTATCAAGCACAATTTAGGTAATCCATTGATAATTATTTTTAAACAGCCAACATGCCATCAATGGAAGAGATGTACAATAGCAACACTATTAATAGAACCTTCACCTTGTAAGAGAATAATGATAAGTGAGCATGGAATTGCAGGGTATACTAGAATAAAGCAAAGATAACCAGTAAGTATTGAGTCTTAGTATATAGTACCTTCCCTTTAAAAATAAATTAATCATGTGATTAATTTTTAAAGATGACTATTTAGTAAGGCTTGTAAACTTCTCAGTAATTATGGATACCTGAACAATTTGCTCTATAAGCCTGTATACTATCAATCAGGCACAGCACTGGATAGTAATTAGTTTAATATTCTATTAATTCTCTATAACTGTTGGGTCAGTTTCAGATTTTTTTTGTTTTTTGATTTTTTTTTAACCTCTTGTCATGGTCACATTTCTCTTTTATATTTTACTAGAAAATTTGAATGGATGCCACATACAGTGTTAATATTATCTTGTATGTCAGATGTTTTTATATAATATAAATAGTATTCACTCTTGTTTTGTGACTCCATTTAATTTCTTCGAAACAGTTTGATCCCATCTCATTTTTATTTAATTACTTTGTAGAACCATAGCAACCTTTATTAAGGGTTGTTTTTTCTCCAATACCATGACTAAAATCTGTTGAGTGTAAGTACTAAATCTCTGATGTATTAACTTCTCCACGTTGGCTGGTGGGAATCAGAGCTATGCCCCGGGAATCCCTGGAACCCTGGGAACTATTCTCCCATGGGACTCCTACTCCTTCTAGGCGGTGCTTGCTTTGGTTTGGGTCCTTTTCTTGAGTGAGTATGGTGACTAACATGTGGCTGAGAATTGGAGGGGCCCTTTCTTCCCATCTCCAGATGCAGTAGTATTAATTACGGAAATTACAAATTCTCTCATGTCTAATCCTTTTCTGAGTCCCATGTTCTCTTTTTAAGGCAGTAATTATGATGTATGCTGTTCTCCTAATGCTGCATTATTTTCTTAATTGGTTTCTAGTTCATTTAGAAATATTAGGTTATAGTTCTCATGTGTTTTATAGACATGACCTTTTAGAGAGCTTTTGTTGCTTGAAAGGATTTTATTCTACTCTTTATTTCCTTTTTAAAAAGTATAACATTTTATGGAATTGTACCGCAGTCCTTGTTTGTGGCTCATTTTAAGAGAAATGAGTTTTTCTGTATTTTCAGAATGGTGGGTTGGGTTCAGTTGCCTTTTCAAACATCTTGGCTCACTAACTTCCTGCCCTGTTGTTTTCACAAAGTGACTAATAGATGGCCTTACACTTTCTGAGCTCTCCATCCCTTGCAGCAGCACCCCTCTGGCTCCATTTCTTTGTCCTGTTCTACTTGAATAGGCTCTAAGCAGCATCTCCTCTTTGTCAGGCACTTGGTTTTAGAAGTTCTGTAGCCTTGGAGGGGCTGGCTCCATCTTGTTCTGTTCTGTCTTGTTTTGCTTTTTGAGGCTTTCTGGTTCAGCTACTGTTCTTATGCTTCTTCATCACTTTTCACCAGTTTGTGCCTGGAACCCTTCAGGAGAGCAGCACTCCTTGTTCTTAGCCACTTTACTGGCTCTACTGTTTTCAACTCTTAGATCCTGCACCATGCAGGCAGGCTTTACTGCTATGTCAGTCTGTTTGTCTCTGCTGCGGCCTCATTTTCTCTGTTTATGACTTTTTTAAAAATCATTTAATTTTGTGTCATATTTGTCCACAAGGACTTGTTTAGGGATGTGTGGTAGGTAGAATAATTTCCCCATTCCCCAATGCTTCCCCATTCTAATTCCATGAGCCTATGCTTATGTTACCTTGCATGATAAAATGGACTTTGCAGATGCACTTAGTGGACTTGAGATAAGCAGATTATATAGAATTTCAGTCGTTTTGTAAAGGACAGAATCCTCTATTAGTTTCCTACCTCCACATGCTTTGCCCGCCTCTCACATTGTCTTAGTTCATTTTGTTCTACTGTTGTAGAATGCCTCAGACAGGCTAAGGCATAATGAGTAGAAATTATTTTTTCATAGTTCTGGATGTTGGAAGTTCAGGATCAAGGGGCTAACATCTGGTAAAGGCATTCTTGTTGCATCATGCAATGATAGAACTGGGAAGGAGAGAGAAGGAAAGGGGAGAGAATAAGGAATAAGGAAGGAGGGAGAGGAGAGGAGAGAGAGAGAGAGAGAGAGAGAGAGAGAGAGAGAGAGAGAGAGAGAAACAGAGGCACAGAGAGACATACAGAGATGGAGAGACAGAGGCAAACAGTTGGTACCCTTTAGTGATGATAAATATGCTCCTGCTTGCTGCTATAGTAGCAATCTATTCAGTCTCAGGACCTAATTCCTTCACAACACTATTGCACTGGAGATTAACGTTACAGCATGTGTTTTCTGAAAAAACACATTTGAACGATATTACCCATTATCAACAATCTCCTATAGAAGTAGTACATTTGTTATAATTGATGAACCTGTTACGTTAGTTCAGCACTATAGCAGATTGTGGCCGAAGGCAGTGAGGAGGGGGGAAGGGGGGAAGGGGGAAGAAGGGAGAAGGGGAAAGAAGGGGAAGGGGGAAGGAGGGGGAAGAGGGACCGAGGAAGGGAAGGAGGAGGGGCAAAGGGGAAAGGGAGGGGAAGGGAGAAGGGGGAGCATCTTAGTGAATTTCAGACCAGCTTGGTCTACATAGTAAGTTCCAGAAGAGCCAGAGTTGCATTGCAAAAAGCCAAAAAGCCAACAGCCAACAGCCAACAACAACAGCAGCAGCAGCTTCATCAACAAAAAGATGAGCATATACAATCATTTGTGCAGTTGATTTTAAAAGTTGCTTATAAAACAGACATTTTTAGATTAACTAACACCTAATCATTTATCTTACTCTGGATCAGGATAATAAAAATCACTGTAAAATATAGCTTCTTTATCAAGCATATTTTAAGTTATCCTTCACACTGCTCCTTGTGGGTTTAAAGAAAATAATTAGAAAACTGGAGGTTTTAGAGCAAAATCTTATGAGCCCTTACTTTCTCTATGACTAGGTGCCCATGAAAAATAATCCAGAGTTACTTAAAAGTTTAAAAAATTGGTACTATACTGAAAACTGTATAATTTCTGGCAGCTGGTACCCGAATGAGAAAATATGCACAGAATTTTCACCAAATGTTTGCGATTGTGGTACTGTAAAAAGCAAAGAAATTAAGAAAAAAAAAAAAGACTCCAATTTTACAAGTTTCAGTGATTTCTTGTGGTTCCATTGCTGGTTGGTTTGATGTGTAGTCTACTCCACGGCATAAACTTAAATGCAATGTTATATTTAACTTTTTTGGTAGGGACAGTTTCATTGCCAGAGTAACTTACAAGGAACTAAGTGAACTTTCCATGAAATCAACATCTACAAACACTGCCTGTTTCTTATATACTTTCTGTAAATCATTGATTGAACCTGTTGATCCCAGCCTCTAATCTAGATGTGAGCAAAGGATTTTAAAGGATATAACAGGGATTTGTACCCTCTAGTGGTTTTTTATTTATAATAAGGCACATTTATTTAAAAAACACATAATGTTACTATTTTTATGTCCTCATGAATAAAAGTCTCAAAGAAAAAATAAAATGAAATATTAAACTGGCCGTTTTAATTGCTTTAAATGCTTATTATTCTGTGAGCACTAGATTAATTTAATTTCTGGTAGTCATATTTTATTTGTGGTCTGTCCTCTAAAGCTCAAAGTCTCTGTGTTTGATCTTATGACTGGTTTCTGAGGACTTGGAAATAATCCAAGTCACTTGGTACCAGTTTATTACCTTATAGTTGTTTTTTTCTTCTTTCCCATCTGTCCAGCTCTAGCTCCCTTTTACCCCGTGGCTTCTGTAAATATCCAGTCCTTCTCCTTATGCACATTTTTAAAGTCATCCAAAAAAGAAAACAAGAAAACAAAAAAACCACACTACTACCACCACCACCATCACCAAAAACCCATTCTATCACCGAGAAGTAAAAGAAGAAAGGTAAACTGAGGAGAACTAGCTGTGTGTGTGTGTGTGTGTGTGTGTGTGTGTGTGGCATAAAATAGAAAAAACCCATTAGAATATTGTTGAATTGCTTAGGAGTAATTGAGAATATTAACAGTTGCCAAAGATCATAAAGATCTGTCTCGTGTCCTTCTTACTCTGTTAAGGAAAAGCTTATTAAGAACATGAAATTAAAAAAAAAAAAACTAAACACAAAAGTTAGTAAATGAAGGCAAGAGAGAGTACTCACCTGCTTTAAAAATATTTCCCTTTAGACCAAGAGGAAGTAAAACATGGATAGTGACAGAATTTGGAAATGTATGTATGTTATGGCTGCTACTAATTATTATTTTCTTTTGAGGAAAAATGGCAAAGCAAAACAGCTTAGTTCATTTTTGCTCTGTAACCTAGCATCTGGGACTGAGTAATTTATAATGAACAGAAATTTATTGGCTTGTTGTCCTGGAGGCTAGAAAGTCCAAATTCAGTAGGCTAGATTCTGGCGAGGTCATACTTCATGTGCTCTAACGTGGTAGGATGTTTTGTATGATGAGAGAGAGAGACTCCCCCTTTTCAAACAAATCCTCTGGGAGGATAAGAATCCATCCACCGGGTTGGAAAAATGGCTCAGCTGTTGAGAGCACTTCTCATTCAGGAAACTGAATTCAGGTCAGGAAGCTCACAGCCACCTGTAACTCCAAGTCCAGACACTCCATCTAACACCTTCTTTTAGCTTCTGTAGGTATTCACATAGATGTGGTATAAATCCACACAAACACATGTACATCAAACACATAAGAATTAAAAACAACCCTCAGTCAATCTAAAAAAGAGAATCTGTTCACTTTGCTTTATCGTCTAAACACCTGTCGTCAAGCTCTACCTGCCAGCGAGTACATTGTGATAGAATTTCCAACACATGAGCTTCAGGGAACCCTCTCGAACTATAGCACAATTATTACCAAAACTCAAAGAAGGGGAAAAAAATCCAACGATGATTATCACAGCTGACCAGGACACCATTTTAAAAGCATCAAGAATGCCAGGTGGTTAATCTTAGCACTGGGCAGGCCGAGCCAGGCAGATCTCTGAGTTTGAGGCCAGCCTGATCTCCAGGGGAAGTTTCAGGACAGCCGGAGCTACATAGAAGGACCTCCACCTCAGAAAAAAGCATCAGGGAGGGTAAGTGGCATCCTAACCTGGTATCAGCCACATCTTAGTTCAACACCAGATTTCCTTTGGTCCTCCAGAGGAGGTTGTAGCTATAACATTTTAGAATGAATTATTAAACAAATAGATTTAGGGGTTTAGAAAAGCACACTATTCTTATTGTCTAAGAGCCAGCCCAAATTCACTGGTTAAAAATCAGATCAAACCAGCTTATTTTGCTCTCTGGATAATGTACTAATATTAAGAATATTGAATTTCAAAAAGATTTCAAGATATTGTGGAATTTTAGAGCCAATAGAGATCTTAAAGACCATACAGTTGCAAATCTGTATCTGTAAGCAAACAGGAAGACCAGAGAGAGGAATTATATTTCCTAATACCACGCATCATGGCTAGGACCGTGGAATTGGGGAAGTTCAGAGGCCTTGTCTGAGCTGCTTTCTTATACATCAAGTTCTCCCAGCATTTTTGTTGACAAGAGTTATAGACTGAATGAAGAAATACAACTAAGACAATTAATAGTTGCTACAATAGGCACTCTAAACAATGTTTAAGAGGTTTTTGACAATTTGAAGAGGGATCTCCCAAGACATGCATGGGTCTGGTTTCTGGCTCTGGTTTGATTTCTGTGATTTTTAACATTTTAATTATTGACTTGGAAAGAAGACAGAAGAATGCTCCTAAAGTTTTCAGACTCCACGAAGCTTAGAGGAGTATCTAATACCCTGGATGATAAAATGAAAATCTGAAGACTTTTGACAAATTGGAAGAGTAAGACAAATGAGTAAAGTGAAAATTAATATAAATAGCAGGGAGGTGTTATAATTAAGGTTTTCAGGTTAAACTTTCATTAATTAAAGTATTTATAACTATATAATTTTCTTCCTTTCTTTTCTTTCCTCTCCAACTGCTCCCAAGGAGTACTCTTGTTCTCTTTGAAAATCATGACCTCTTTTTCTTGTTATTTTATACACATCACACATACACACACACACACACACACACACACACACACACAATGCACACATACCACATATACATTCACACACACATACACACATACCACACACACACTCACACACATATACACATACCATACCACACATACACAATATGTACACACATACACACACACATACACACTTACACCCCCCCCACACCACACACATATACACACACACATACAGGCATACGCCACACACATACATACACCACACACACACACACACACACACACACACACACATACACAAACACACACAAGTCTGTTTAGTTTGTATTTGTTGCTTATAAGTATATGATTTCAGGGCTGATATGAAATATGACTTGGTATTGGTTAAGCAGTTGGGGAGCTCTTCCCTCAGGAAGACCTTTTTGTCTGCTCTCAGCATTCCATACTTGCCCGTAGTTCTTGGACTGGGGCTCAGTGAGATTTCCCTCTTCTGAGTTAGCATGTCTATTGATTTCATCCTCAGTGGGTGTAGATTCCCTAACCTTTCTCGGAGATGTGATCTCACAGAAAACTCCCTATTCTGTTAACTCTTACAATTTTTGGTCATGTTCCCTGGGTCTTCGGTGCAGAAGCTGGTTGGGAATGTATCAGTAGGGGCTGGCCACCACATGATCAGTTGTTCTTTGCATTTTGATCTGTTGTGGTTTTCTGTAATGGTCTCCATCTGTTGCAAAGAGAAGTTTCTTTGATGAGGGATGAGAGCTATGCTTATCAGGCTAGACCCTGGTGCAAGATGTGTAGGAACTGGCTGTATAGTTAGGTTTTGAAGGTTAACTCTCTTGTGAGTGAAGATATTATGGCTTAGGTGTAAAGAGTACTAGTTGTTCTTGTAGAGGACCTAAATTCAGTTCCTGGTACCCATGTAGCTGTTCACAATCTTCTGTAACTCCAGCTCTGAGAGATCCAACATGTTCTTTTGGCCTCCATAGTGCATATGCATACATGAAAGCAAAATACTCATGCATGTAAAATAAATATTTGAAATAAATAAATCTTTGAAAAAAGTTGATTATCTTAATTCAAGAGGGAATAATTAGACGTTTTAAATTGGTCTAAGTGCAACTATAGTCGGTCAACAGTGTTTGGGATGCAAAATAATAACAATAATAGTAATAATAATAATATTAGTAATAAAAAAGCCAACAATAAAAGCAGCAAGCAAGCAAACAAGAACAAAAACATTGCAATCTCACTCTGTCTAAGAAGTGTTGAGTTCTGACCAAAGGTTCCTTATGAGTGGAAGATGAGTGGGCCATTAGATGCCACATTTTAATGGGAACATCAGCAGCTGTAGTATGTCAGTGAACTATTGTGACAGGGTCTGTTGAGAAAAATACTGAAGACTTTAAAATGAAGATTCATAAGTAACTTGCTAATGATACACTTTTTCTTAATAATTTTTAATTAAAATATAATTATATCATTTCCCCTTCCCTTTCTTCCCTCTAACCTCTCTCATGTTCCTTCCTCCTACTCCTTCTCAAATTCATGGCTTCTGTACTGGCTAGCTTTTTGTCTTCTTGACACCAGCCAGAGTCACTTGGGAAGATTGAATTTCAATTGAGAAAATGCTCCACCAGATTGGCTGTTGGGCAACTCTGTGCAGCATTGTTTTGATTGATGATTGATGTGGGAGAGACAGAGCCAACCATGAGTTAGTGGTCCTGGAAGGTATAAGAAAGCAGACTGGATAAGACATAAAAAGCAAGCCAGTAAGTGGTATTCCTCCAATGGAATACCACTTCTGCTCTAGTTCCTGACTCTGGTCCTGCTTCATGTTATTACTATCTTGGCTTCCCTCAGTGATGGACTTGAAGGTATAAAGTGAAATAAACCCTTTCTTTCTTAAGATGTTTAACTACAGCAATAGAAACCCTAAGAAAATCTCTTTTTCTTTGATTGCACACACACACACACACACACACACTTGCAAGTCTACTTAGTATATATATATATGTGTGTGTGTCACTTCAGGGCTGACTATGTGGTGTTATATAACCAATTAGGAGGTTCATCCTTGGGACAGACTTACTCTTCATTCCTTAATAGTCCTTTGTTGCCTCTAGTTCTTTCTCTATGAATGGGGCCCTGAGAGATTTCCCCCTTCTCTGAGTTAGCATGTCTATTGGTGGTGCCGTTGTTTAAGTCTTGTTTGGGCAGCCATGTTTTTGAGGCATTCTTGGCATAGCTTCCCTGTATTTTAGGAGACATAAGTGAATAGCTTGACTTCCTCATTCTCTGGCTCTTACAGTATTTCTGCCCTGCCTTGTGTAATGTTGCTTGAGCCTTAGATTTAGGAGTTGTGTTGTAGATATATCCATTGGGGCTGGGCACTCCACGATGAGTTGTTCTCTGCATTTGACTAGTTGTGATTTTCTCTGAAGGTCTCTGCTGCAAAGAGAAGCTTCTCAGTGAATGGTGAGAGTTACACTTACGGGGCAAAAGAAGCTTCTGAACATCTTACAATACATCTTAGGAACTATTCACCAAAGTACTCATCATTCCTTGTAAAATTTACTCACTCAGTAAAGTACCCACTAGCTGTTAGGGATACAGAAGTAAATTCAAAACCTTGGCTCTTAGAAATATCATATTCTAATGGAGTATTTATGAAAGCAGGGTCTTTGGACAGCCTATTAGACAAAGTAGAGTCCTAAACTCTAATTAAGAGTTGCTGAGGGCCTCACTGAAAATGAGGGCCAGACAATTGCACTTGAGATTGCACTTGAGTGTAATTTGGTAGGTATTATGGTAGAGATTTCTACCAAATCTTAGCCTATTTTTTTAAAGTCTGCTATCTATGAAACAAATAAGAAAATCCCAGCATGTTTTAGAAGGCAGAGTTAGAACCAGTGAGTGGAAATTGGAGGGTTTTAGTTTACAGTTCAGAATAGTGAAGAACTTAAAAACGAGAAGTTTCCCTTAGACACAGGACTCAAAGGATTCAAGATGATTATGGCCTGAAGTTTTTTCCCTGAGGATTAGCTTTCATGGTACCAGAAGGTATATCATAACCTTCAAAGGAAAGAAGCAACCAAGTCTTAGCCAGCTATCAAGCCTGTGAACTACAATACCTATCAGCCTGGCATGAAGACCATAATTGTGTACTAGTGGCACACATGTTGTTGCAACAACCAACAGCTCTGTAATTAAACTTAAAGATTGCTCAACAAGAGGGAAACCTAGTTTCTAACTACCTGGGCCTAATGAAGTCATGGATCCTGGAGGAGAACCTATAATTTTCCAAATTATCCAATTTGAATACAAATATATAAATTATACAATTACATAAAAATATTATAATCTCTAACTATTTTATAAATATTTTTAACTGTATACTCACAGATAAATGTAATTCTCATACCTCATCAAGGAAACTTCTCTCTACAACAGACAGAGACCACTAAAGTAAACTAAAACAGGTCAAAATGAAGTTGTAAAGCCTGCTTTCAAGTGATACATCTGCAAGACAACTTCTTTACCTATGGCTCAAGGATCATTGTGGAAGGTGTGAAAGATTATAACAGAGAAATAAGAAATTTGCTGTGAGACTGTGTCTCCTAGAAATTTCAATGAAGTCTTACCAACAAACAAGACCTCAACAGGGATAGCACAAATAGACATGCCTTTTTAGAAGAGGGAAAGTTCACAGGGCTCCAACATTATGTCTAGACAAAGAGCTATAAGCAACTAAGGAATACTGACAATGGGAAAAACAATCTTCTTAGGGAGAGGCACACCAATTGACCATCTATTACCAAATGATCAGCTCCGAAGCAGACACATATGTGTCATTTTATGAACTGAGCAGGTTGTAGTTATACATTTAAGAACAGCAATTAAATATAAAAAAGCCATGAATTTGTAAGCAAGAGAGGTGAAGGTGGCATGGGAAAGACTGGTATGAGAAAAGGGAAAAGGGTAATCTTAAAATGATTTTTTATTTTAAAAATTACAAATTTTAAAATTTAGAATTTAAAAAATGAAGGGTTTAAAAATGGGACAGTGTGGTGGTTTGAATGTAAATGGTTCTCATTGATTCATATATTTGCATGCTTGGTTCCCAGTTTAAAAGCTATTTGGAAAAGATTAGGAAATGTGGCTTTGTTGGAGGAGGTATGACCCTTTTGGAGGAGGTGTGGCCTTGGTGGAGGAGGTATGCATTGGGTGTGGGTTTGAAAACCCATGGCAGGCCCAGTATCTCTCTCTATACCTGATGCCTGAAGATCAGGATGTAAAGCTCTCTAGTACCATGCCTGCCTACATGTTACCACATTCCATGCCATGATGATAATGGACTAATCCTCTGAAACTGCAAGCAGGTCCTTAATTAAGTGCCTTCTTTTTTAAGTTGCCTTGGTTATGGTATCTTTTGCAGCGATAGAACAGTAAGTAAGAGAGTTGATACTAGATATTGGGTATTACTGTGACAGGTCTGACCACGGTGTTTCTTGAAGAATATGAAAGACACTAGGACATTGGACTAGAAAGACAGTTGAAAACTTAAAGTATGGTTTACCAGGTCAACCTAATAGAAAAATAGAAGACACTGAAGCTGAGGGCAATATGGGCTATGGGGCTCAGGTCAAAAGGTTTTGGAGAGGAATAATAAGTAAGTGGTCAAGAGACAGTTCTTGTGATATTTTGGCAAAGAATGTAGTTGTTCTCTGCCCTTGTGCTAAAAATTTGCCATAGGCTAAATTAGTTTTAGATTAAGATCATTGGCAAAGGAGATTTCAAGACAGCTTAGTATCAAAAGGTGTCATGTGGATATGAGTAATCTCTCTTATGCAGAAAGATCTACAATGAAAAATAGCAACCAGGGTAAAAAGAAATATATAATGTATACTTTGTGAAGAAAAGGAATACCAGGAAATATAATGTTGGTGTCAAGTCCTATGTTCAAGGAAATAAAATGCTTAAAGAAAGCCCTGATTTAAAATGGAATAAAAGGAGTGTTAGCCTTAGGGTAAGACATCTTTGCCCCTTTTTTTTATATTTAAGCCTATTGGTATTCTTTTTTAATTTTTTATTAGATATTTTCTTTATTTACATTTCAGATGTTATCACCTTTCCTGGTTTCCCCTCTGAAAAAAAACCCTGATTCCCTACCCCATAGCCCTGCTCACCAACCTACCCTCTCCTGCAATGCAGGGCCAGGAAGGCCCTACACAAGGGCATAGAGCCTTCAGAAGATCAAGGGCCTCTACTCCCACTAATGACCTACTAGGCCATCCTCTGCTATATCTTTGCCCTTCTAGAAATGGCCTGAGGAATTTTTTCTTCCCAGAAATCACCAACAAGCCAAAACTTATGCAAATGAGTCTTCAAGGGGGCCAGGTTTCATCACATGTAGGCCAAACTGTTTGGCATCTTCTTCCTTGTAAGGAAAGCCACTGAGGCCAAGTGTTCAGCATGGAGGTCCAGAGAGGCCATGTGTGAAGTTGCAAAGGTGAAGCCTGCACTGTGTTGGAGTCCTCAAGATGTTGGAGATGCCAGAGCTATGAGATACCTGCCAAGGAAAGTTACTAACAGGGTGTGGAACCAGCCCAAGAGAGAGAAGTGTGTTTCAGTCAAGGAGGCTGAAAGGAATTAGAGATCTAAAGAGCACTTTAGACATGGAGATGCAGAATTTGAAGTTTGCCCTGCTGGGTTTTTTATTTGCTTTGGTCAAGTTTTCCCTCACTATTTCCCTTTTCCTCCCTTTTGGAATGATAATGCACATTCTATGCCATTGTATGTTGGAAGTATGTGATCTGCTTTTTGTTTTTGATTTTTACAAGGGGTTTCAGTTCAGGGGATTTGAGTCTCAGAATAGACTTTTGATCTGAACTTCTAAACAGTGTTGAAACTGTGAAAGAATATAATGGGACTAAATGCATTTTGCTTTGTGACATGGTTATAAGCTTATGGGTGCCAGGCAGTGAATTTGGTTGTTTAATAAAAGTGGCCCACATTAAGACATAGTTTTGCATATTTATTCATTAGCTGATAATCTGTTTGGAAAGGATTAGGAGGTGTGGGCTTGCTGAAGGAGGTGTGTCCCTGGGAGAAGGATTTGGGGTTTTAAGAGACATTGTCAGGCTCAGTGTCTCTGTCTATGACTGATACCCCTGGATCAGGATATAAAGCTCTTAGTTATTTTTCCAGCACCATGCCTGCCTGCCTGTCTGCTGTTATACTCCCCACTATGATGATAATGAGCAAATCCCCTAAAACTGTAAGCAAGTCTCTAATTAAACATCTTCTTTTATAAGTTGTTGTGGTCATGATGTCTCTTCATACCAATAGAACTAAGACAAACAGGCTTCCTAGTGAACTGTGGACCTTTCTTCCTGGAAGTAATTAGAAAAGGTTTGTTGAAGTATATACCTCTATACACATTTCCAATTCATCTTCATCTGCTCACTTTCTTATGGAAGAGACTAATCTGATTTCTTAGCATCTGGAATATATTTTCTTTTTTTTAACTAGATATTTTCTTTTTTTAACATTTCAAATGTTATCCTCTTCCTAGTTTTCCCCCTCCTGGAAACCCCCTATCACATCCTCCCTCCTCCTGCTTCTATGAGGGTGTTCCTCTACCCACCCACCCACTCCCACATCCCCATCCTCTATTCCTTTACACTGGGGCATCTATTGAGCCTTCATAGGTCCAAGGACCTCTCCTCCCATTGATATATGACAAGGCCATCTTCTGCTATATGCAGCTGGAGCCATGTGTACTCCTTTGTTGATGGCTTTGTCCCTGGGAGTTCTGGGGGGTCTGGTTAGTTGATACTGTTGTTCTTCCTATGAGGTTGCATAGGAACCTTCAGTCCTTTCACTAAGTCCTCTGTTGGGGACCCTGCTCTCAGTCCAATGATTGGCTGCAGACATCTGCCTCTGTATTTGTAAGGCTCTGGCAGGGCCTCTCAGGAGACAGCCATATCAGGCTCCTTTCAGCATGTACTTGTTGGCATCCACAATAGTATCTGGGTTTGGTAACTGTATATGGGATGAATCCCCAGCTGGGACAGTCTCTGGGTGGCCTTTCCTTCAGTCTCTGTTTAATACTTTATATCCATATTTACTCCTGTGAGTATTTTGTTCTCCTTCTAAGAAGGACCGCAGCACCAACACTTTGGTTTAACTTCTTATTGAGCTTCATGTGGTCTGTGAATTGTATCTTGGTTATTTGGAGCCTTTGGGCTAATATTCACTTATCAGTGAGTGCATACCCTGTGTTCTTTTGTGATTGTGTTACCTCACTCAGGATGATATTTTCTAGTTCTATCTATTTTCCTAAGAATTTCATGAAGTCATTGTTTTATTAGCTGAGTAGTATTCCATTGTGTAGATATACCACATTTTCTGTATCCATTCTTTTGTTGAGGGACATATGGGTTCTTTCCAGCTCCCGGCTATTATAAATAAGGCTGCTATGAAGATAGTGGAGCATGTGTCCTTATTACATGTTGGAGCATCTTCTGGGTATTTGCTCAGGAGTGCTATAGCTGGGTCCTAGTGTAGTACTATGTCCAATTTTCTGAGGAACTGCTAAACTGAGTTTTAGAGTGGTTGTACAAGCTTGCAATCCCACCAGCAATGGAGGAATGTTCTTTCTCCACATCCTTGCTAGCATCTGCTGTCACCTGAGTTTTTGATCTTAGCCACTCTGACTGGTATGAGGTAGAATTTCAGGGTTGTTTTGATTTGCATTTCCCTGATGTCTAAGGATGTTGACCATTTCTTTAGGTGCTTCTCATCCATTTGGTATTCCTCAGTTGTGAGTTCTTTGCCTAGCTCTGTATCCCATTTTTAATAGGTTATTTGGTTCTCTAGAGTCTAACTTGTTGAGTTCTTTGTATATATTGGCTATTAGCCCTCTATCAGATGTAGGATTGGTAAAGATCTTTTCCAAATCTGTTGGTTACTGTTTTGTCCTTTACCTTACAGAAGCTCTGCAATTTTATGAGGTCTCATTTGTTTATTGTTGATCTTAGAGCATAAGCCATTGGTGCTCTGTTCAGGAAAATTTCCCCTGTGCCAATGTGCTCAAGGCTCTTACCCACTTTCTCCTCTATAAGTTTTGGTCCATCTGGTTTTATGTGGAGTCTGGACCACATTTTCTTCTGGACATGTTATCGTATAAAGCTCTTCCTTTATTAGATTCATGATTCCTTTGTGAGTCAGATATACAGGCTTTTCTTCCCGATGGGGTGGGTCCTCCTGGCTGTCCCTGAACATATTTAAATGTATGTATTGCAGGAACAAAATGGGGTCCCCAGTATATATGGAACATAAATTGTATTCTCCAATTTTGCCCCCAGAACTTTTGCTCTGGGAATTCTTGAAAGAGTTCCACTAAGTTCATGAAGCAATTGTTATGTGGAATACCATTTTGTATGAAACTTCATTATTGGACAGATGTCTGAGCTGGAAGACAGATGTATCATAGTTCCATTAATACATAAGACAGTTGCCATGTAAGATAATATTTGGACTCTGAAAAAATCTGTGTGGCATTTAGTTGGAGATTTAGACCATTAACTCCTGAGTCTTATGAAGCCTGGATGCTCTAAAGCTTAATTAATTTCTAGAGTTTGGTTAACATTATTTTAACAGTTTGTCCTCCAGTCTGTTGGCAAGTAATGCTCATCTGCCCAGTGGCTAGACCTCAGCCTTACTTTTGCTTCTATGGCTTTAGGAAACTATAGAAAGATGAGATCTCACATATAATTCAGAATGTTGCTTTTATCTATTGAGCAGATTGTGATACTCACTGTGGAATTCTGACACCATCTTTCTCTGAGGACTAAAATTCTTGACTGTTCAGTTGTTAGGAGTTGACTGTCAAGAGTGAAATCCTTTACTAAAGATTCTTCTCCCCTTAATACACCTTAACCAAACTGACATTTCTTCTTGGAGAGAGTCAACATGGTTGACATAGAGGTACAAAGCTTATACCAGCTACCACCCTTAGGCCCTATTCTGTTATATGTATGTTGAAGCATACTGTGCATTCCCAGCTTTGCTTTACTGTTCATATCTTAGGGTACTGCTGCCCTCTATTATGGATGTATCTTCTCACTGAAGATGGCTGTAACACAAGTCACTCTGGTTACAAAGGTCTTTGCAGAGTGACAGATCTGTTTCCCTCCTCTACTTCCATTGATAGGGAATTCTTTTTTCTACTCTCTATCTCTGCTCTCTATCTCTGCCTATCTGCTCTCTGAGAGTTTTGTTGATGGGCCATCATGCTTCTCTTCTTATGTCTTGTACCTCCAGAGGGTCTCTTAATCACTCACCTCTCTGGTAGGAAAGTCTTCCCTGATCAGTTACCACCTGGCTCTTGTTAGAGGTCACTTTCTTCTCAGGATACACGTGTATTTGAGAGATTAATTTCTTTCATGTGTTTATTTTCAAGCAACTTTTTTTTTGCCCTGAATATACAGATATCCCTGGAGGTTTGTTGGGATAGATAGAGAGTGTTTCAAAGATAGCCTCATATTATACCCAGAATAACAGCTCCCTTTCCGACAATCAGTCCACAGTTCTAATTCTGTCCCTTATGACTCTATTCCACTTAGAGCAACTTTTCCTTTGGTGACTTGGTTGTAGCTTTTTAGAGCATGGCTTCCCTTGAGACTTTTCCAATCTATCAGAAATGTCTGTATTTGTCTAGACTTCAATTATGGATGCAGTTCAAGTCCTTTCCCTGGGGGTCCTCAGCCCCACACCACTAAGGGGATGCAGCTAGATTCTTATCTAAGTGTCTACAAACATTCCACTGCAGTTACCCTTAATAGCATGGTATACACAGATGACCTCAGGACTGGAGGGCGCCTAATTCCACATGGAAACATATCTGAATCTCAGCCAGAAAGCATTGCTGCATACAACTTCACAGCTCTGTGATGAGATAATGTGTAATGGGAAGGTAGATGAACCTGTAGCCAGGAGATCTGGGGACAGTGCTGATAATGCTGAAAAATCTGTAGCTTTAGCTTGTTGAACCTCAGTTTCCTCCACTATGAACAAGGGAGTTAGACTAGATTGGTTCTAACACTTCATGGTTCTTTCTAGCTGTTTGTGTTGTCTTTCCACACCCTTTATTACCATGACTTTAATTGGGTTAGGCATGAACTCCTTGGAGGAATGACATTTCCAAAACAGTTTGCTGCTGGAATGTAGATGATACTTTTCCAAGGTTGAGACATATGCATTTCTTTGTGTGACCTCTGAAGCCCAGTACAGAAATTTCCATCATAGTCTCCCTTGGATTAATCAAAATGCCTCACAAGAGTCCTATCCAGGATGTCCCCTGAAATAGTCTTAGTAGCAATTATAGGGTTCACCTTGTGCCCAGATGATAATGGGAGAATTTAGTTGGCTTGTAACACTGTTTAATAGAGTTACTGCCTTGATACTAAATGTCTTAATTCACCATGCATCAAAATGCAAAACATAACAATGAGTGGATTGTATGTTCAAGCAACTCACTAGGAACTTGGTGGTGTGTGTACTCATAAACTGGTTTTATAGGATTAAAATGTCATCAGGGCATGATGTGAGTGCTTTAAAACAGAATAGAAAGCCAAAGATGGAAAGGCTAGCAACAACTGTGCAGTGGCATCTGTGTCCTCCCCCCTTTTTATATACAGGTAAGTGAGTATCAATTAGACTATCTCAGATGGAAGATGATCAGTGTTACCCATCTAGAGTCTTCTGGAGGAAGCACTGTATCTTGCTTACAATAATTGACCAACTAGAAAGTTGCTGCTACAGTCTCCATTCAGAGGTGATCTTAGGCAGATGAGTACAGTAAAACCAGCCATTTTTGGTTTCCACTCTTTTTGGCTTTAGTCAGTTTTTCTTTTTCTTTTTGTCCCCCCAAACACTACTTTAGTCTGTTCCCTTTGCACACTTTGTCTGCTTTTGTTTAGCATCTAAACTTTAGACACTCATCATTTCTAATCTTCATTACTGTAGTTGCATGTCAATTCAACAAGCTTCAGCTTATTGGTGTCAGTGAAAAATAAATGGGATCTCAAGCAATACCTGATACTTCTAGATTTTTTTAAAAGCACATGGCCAAAGTATTTCTGTGTTCATGGGGCACATATTGACTAGGAACATGTTCAACATGTTAAGGGGAGTTAGAGAAATGAAAACTCATACAGTGCTGGGTCTGATAGGACCTTAGAACCGTCCACGTTATAGCTGTGTTCCTGGGACTCACATGTAGTTGAGAGGCAGGTGTGACATTACCTGGCGCTGGATCAGAGGCTGTAACCCACTTTGTTTCTGTTCTATGCATAGGTAGAATTTTTCTGTTGCTTAGTTTGTTCTCTTAACCCACTATGATCATGGCTGCCAAAGTGATATTTCCCTAAATGCATTGCAGTTCAGTCTACTTGAGTGGCTCCCAAACTGCCTCAGTGCCCTACTTCAACTTTGCCTTGGTACAGATGAAAACCTTAGCCTCTTCTGCTTCCCTTTGTTGTACCTCCGTGCCTTTAGACATGCTGCCCTCCTGCCCACCTACGCAGGCCCGCTTATCCAGGTCTCCAGGTACTTTCCTTATTCCTGCAGCTTTCCACAGAGCTTGCCACTAGTGTGACCTTGAGCACCCTTGTGCATTGATGTCACCTTTTCATGTCTGTCCTCTCACTTGTAAGGAAGCTTCCTAGGGGCAGACATCTCCATTTTAGTTTTATAGCTCTGTCACTTGCAGTACTTCAGAGTACATGATGAACAAGGGTGAGTTGGTTGCACGAGGCCTGAGCATTCCTAACAAGGAAAATCAAATGAATTTTTTAATGAATACAGAGCTTAGCTAGTCATGCTTCTAAATTTATCTTAACAGATAGGTATTTGATTTTATGCTATATTGGACCATGAGAGATAAGAGTCTAAGAAAATAGTCGCCTTCATGTAACAGCACACATTTTTATTATCTGGGCATCAATTTGGTAATTTTGATCCTTCTCATGGTTCAGTGCAGATGATCCTCCATCCAAGATGTTCTTATAACTCAAACATTTTACTGACAGAGTGATAATTTAGTTCTGCTATCTCTGTTTAAACAATTGGATCAAGTTTATTATTCACGAGAGTTCTCTTAGAATCCTAAGCTTCTTTCTATTGCAATTATTTGTTTTATGTCTTTGCCTTCCATCGGGAATTAACTACAGGGTTGAGAAGACTTGAGGTGGTGTTAATTCCAAGACTGACCAGATCTCAGAACCAGAGAGTGTCAAAGCAGGCCCAGGATTCAGGAAGTCTATGAGTGCCATGAATATCAACACCATAAGTCATGTTAAGGCAGTGGGATAAATAGAAGAAATTTAGGTGGAAGAAATTCAGAGAAGTCAGATATCATACATTAAGACAATTGAGAGCCTAAAGGCTTGACAGAAATAGAAGGGGAATGTGAGAAGAGAGAAGAAGAGAGAAGAGAATATGAGAGAGAGAGAGAGAGAGAGAGAGAGAGAGAGAGAGAGAGAGAGAGAGAGAGAGAGATAATAGTGTGGTGTTTAGTTCTGATCAAGTTGACAACTAGAATTATCTTTAAAAAGACTCTCAATTTGGGATTGTCTAGAGCAGGTTGGACTGTGGGAATGTCTGTGAGAGACATCATTAATTGTTGTTGGAAGAGGTAGCTTTCTTTCTTTCTTTTTTTTTTTTTTTTTTTTTTTTTTGGTTTTTTGAGACAGGGTTTCTCTGTGTAGCCCTGGCTGTCCTGGAACTCACTCTGTAGACCAGGCTGGCCTCAAACTCAGAAATCTGCCTGCCTCTACCTCCCAAGTGCTGGGATTAAAGGCATGTGCCACCACTGCCCAGCGAAGAGGCAGCTTTCTTAAGTCAGTCTATTGTGAGAGACACTGACTCTCTAGGCAGGAAT
This sequence comes from Mastomys coucha, assembly GCF_008632895.1. NCBI lineage: Eukaryota > Metazoa > Chordata > Mammalia > Rodentia > Muridae > Mastomys > Mastomys coucha. The sequence goes on along the minus strand of NW_022196891.1, from coordinate 56,327,560 downwards.
CACAAAAGGCATGCAGCTAAAAAATATGCTGAGTTCTATGTATATATGCATTTATTCCTTCCCTGCTTCTGATTGTGCAAACGAGTGTCTTAATTAGACTTACTATTGCTGTGATGAAACGTCATGACCAAAGAGGGTTGAGCAGGAAAGGGTTTATTTGGCTTACACTTCTATATCACTGTTCATCATCAAAGAATATCAAGACAGGAACTCAAACAGGGGAGGAACCTGGAGGCAGGAGCTGAAGCAGAGGTCATGGAGGGAAGCTGAATTCTGCCTTGCTCAGCCTACTTAGTTATAGAACCCAGGTCCACCAGCCCAGGGAGGGTCCACAGTGGACTGGACCCTCACCCATTAATCACTAATTAAGATGTTTATCTATAGTCTTCCTCACAACTTCATCTTATGGAGAGATTTTTCTCAAGGTTCTCTCTTCTCAGATGACTTTAGTTTGTGTCAGGTTGACATAAAACTACCCAGCACAGTGGGTATCTATGGAAGTTCCTGCATTGACTTCCTCACTATGATGGACTAGAACCTGGAATTTGAACTAAAATAAACAATTTCTTCCATACACCACTTTTCACCAGAATATTGTATCACACAAATGAAACTAAAATAAGTAGCTAGGGACAACCAGACAGATGAAGCTATTCAAAGCAGGAATGGGTAACAGATCTCTCTCTCTCTCTCTCTCTCTCTCTACATATATATATATATATACATACATATATACATATATATGTATGTATATATATATGTGTGTGTGTATGTGTGTGTATGTATATATATACACACACATATATATATGTATATATATATTTACAAAGATTTATATACTATATTTTATTTGTAGAACTATTTTGTGTATGTGTGTGTGTGTGTGTGTGTGTGTGTGTGTGTGTGTGTGTATGCATGTGTCAAGAGACTGTGGAGGTCAGAAGAGGGCATCATATTTATAGATGGTTATAAGTTATCATGTGGGTGCTGGCAACTGAATGTACATCCTGTATAAGAGCAACAAGTGCTCTTAATTACTGAGCTATCTCTCCATCTCCAAGAACCTTGATTTTTTTTTTTAAGTAGAGTCTGACCTCTCAGAAGATTTTTGATGGTTTACAAGCAAGCAGATATTAATGTCACCACTAATTCAGTCTAGACATAAGAGTGGTATTTTTCACTTGACTGGAGGCAATCTGATTATAGCTAATAGGAACAAATGACTATTAGAAAGCTGTGACATTTCTCAGGATATTTTTACTTGTTTTATAGTTTCTCCCAATGCTACCTAATGTCTTTGACTAGATAATATATTATGTCATAGGAAAAGCCATGGTTTGTATCTTAAAACTCCCTGCTTCACTTGTATATTACATATTTATGTATATCTACCTTATAACTCAGTCAAAAATAGTACATTGAGGGGCTGGGGAGATGGCTCAGCGAGTAAGAACACTGACTGCTCTTCCAAAGGTCCTGAGTTCAGATCCCAGCAACCACATAGTGGCTCACAACCACCTGTAATGAGATTTGACACACTCTTCTGGTGCGTCTGAAGACAGCTACAGTGAATTACTCAGGAGCGAGTGGGACTGGAGCGAGCGGGAGCCTGAGCGGCAGAGGTCCTGAGTTCAATTCCCAGCAGCCACACACATGATGGCTCACGGCCATCTGTACAGCTACAGTGTACTCATACACATAAAATAAATAAAATAAACCTTAAAATAGTACATTGAATTAAAACAATGAGATTTTATTATTAATATCTCTGGATATAATTGGGAGAGTATATTTGTTGGATTCTAAAATATGCACTTAATTCATACATAGACTTCCTTATTTTTTAATGCCAGTTACTGATTGTTTTCTGGACAATTGAATACTTGAAGTCTGAATAATCTTTGAATAATTGACATTATTTGAGGATATGCCTTGACATCACTGATGAATCAAAGCAAAAAATGAATTTTGCTCGGACATGTTCTTGCAGCGTGTCTGCTTATTGGGTGAGAATATCAGATTGTATGTTCACAAATGAATCACCCAATGACAGCAGCAGTAGGGTAACTTTAAGATTTAAATACAAAATCGCCCATCAAAACTAAAGTACCAAGTTGTGAACACTTCTGAAGCCCACCCTGTCAGCATACCGCATACCTCTGTAGCCGGTTGCATACTTTAAAAGATATAGCTGCAACTGGAAGCACTGAGTTTTCAATAACAGGCACTTATTGATTAATGTTAGAGAGATCCTGACAAATGAATTCTAGAATCTTCTAAGGGGTGCTCCTGTTTTTATTTTTATAAAACTCTTCACCTACAAACTGAAGTTAAAATTTTGCTTTACTTGCTTGCACCTCAATTACTTTTAGTTGTTTTCTCTTCTTGCTAAGCCATGAGTGATTGAAATCTACAATTTTCTAGGTTTGAAATGCTACCCTCATATGAAGAGAGAGTTTCAAGCAAAGAATTCCATTTTCAAAAATAGTTCAATGCAATTTTCTTGAGTCTATTGTTTCTGTTTACTCACCAGGAGAATTCAGTTAGTCTGTGCTGGATTTTGCTGGTTAACTTTTGTCCTTCCTCTTGTCAGGGAACAGTTCAAGTCAACACGGAGTCCGAAATCATTGAAGGGAGTCTCAGCTGCATCATTCATTAACTAGATGAATGTGGGTGATCAAAAGGCTTGGTTTTCCTATTGGCAGAATCAGAATAATACCCGTGCTCCATGTAGATTAGAAGAAAGACCATGGAGAGTACACATATCCCTATTTCACTTTGTTTCCTTAGAAAGCCCCTTGAAGCTTGGCGCACCACACCCCCTTACCTTTCTCTACACACTCCTTAATGTCAAATGCAATAAATTGTCATGAAAACCAATCAGAAAATAAAAATTACCACCAGGATTGTCAACACCACAGTACAAGATATGTAGCAATAGTACCAGTGAGATGGCTTAGTGGGGAAAAGCACTTGCTGCAAGAGCCTGGTGACTTGATTTGATCCCTAGAACCCACATAAATGTGGAAAGAGTAAACTGATTCCACAAAGTTGTCCTGATATACATATGACATGGCATGTGCATATACCTACTACATATTACACACACACACACACACACACAAGTGCACACTAATAATAGTAATAATAGCAATAACTTTAATAAAAGATTTACATTAATAAAAAATTACTAGACAGGGGCTGGAGAGATGGCTCCATGGTTAAATGCACTGGCTGCTTTTTTTTTTTTTTTTTAAGCAATCTTGGGTTCAATTCCCAGCAACCACATGGTGGCTCACACCATCTGTAATGGGATCTGATGCCCTCTTCTGGTGTGTCTGAAGGCAGCTACAGTGTACTCATATACATTAAATAAATAAATAAATCTTAAAAACATTTCCTAGACCAAGACCTTCTACTGCTTGAAGGGACAAATAAATCAGTGGGATAAACTGCTGTGTGAACAGGGTTGCTCACTAATTCAATGGAGAAGTGCTACTTATGTATGATTTGAAGGACTATATGTTTTTATACTAAAATACAATTCTGCCAATGATTTACAGTGGAAAGTGGTAAGAACAACAGGCCAATGATCTGCCTTCATCTTTTCTAAAAGATATTCAGTTGCCTTGAACATTTATAGAATCTGGGGCCAGGGAGATGGCTTAATCAGTAAAATGCTCGTGACCTGAGTTTGATCCCCATAACCTGTATAAAAAAAACTGGACTAATTTTCTATTTAAAATCCCCTGGTAAGAATGTATGCAACACCAGCGATGGAGAGGGAACCAAGACAGGTAGATGTCTGGGCCTCAGTGGCCCACTACTTAACAGAATCAACAAGGTTCAGGCCAGTGAAAGACCTTGTCTCAAAAAACAAAACACAAAAGTACAAAACAACAATAACAAACCAAACCAAACCAACTAAGCAACCAACCAAATAAATCAAAACAAGAAAAAACCACCACTATCACCAACAAAAAAAAAACCCACAGAAATGAAACAGGTACATGGTTCATGAGAAATGACATCTAAGGTTGCCTTCTGGTCTCTATATGTACACATGTGAACTTGCACCTGTACATAGGAGAAAACACATACACACACATGCACAGAGAGAGAGAAAAAAAGAGAGACAGAGAGAGAGAGAGAGAGACAGAGACAGAGACAGAGACAGAGACAGAGAGAGGTGGGGAAGAGAGAGAACTTAAAAAAATATTGGGACAATGTCAAAGGTACTAGTGGAGATTTCAATGATCAACATCTAAAGTTGTCTAAAAATGATGTCTCAACTTTCTGAGTTCTGATTTTTGGCATGCATATGAAGTTGCTGTACCCAAGGGAAGCTGTGAGAAAGCAATGTGTATTCAAAACATTCTTTGTCCTCACTCTGTTGGTTGAAGACTGATTGCTGGTACACACTAGCATAGATTGTGAACAGAACAGAATGAGGGTCAAAGACCTGCTTCAAAATCCATGGGCTCAAATTCTATCTTTACAATAAATAAAATGGATGACTAGTAGCTTAGTTTCTTCTCCCAGCAAACATTATTAAGCTCATGATTCTCGTTTGGAATACTCTAAGGCAGTGGCTCTCAACCTTCCTAATGTTGTGACCCTTTAATACAGTTCCACATATTGTGGTGACCACAACCATAAAATTATTTCATTGTTACTTTATAACTATAATTTTGCTACTGTTATGATTTGTAATATAAATATCTCATATGTGGGATATATGATATATGTCCTCCAAAGTAGTTGTGACCCACAGGTTGAAAACTACTGATTTAAGGTCGAGTTGTATAAAATCAGAGAAACGTAGCTCTGATCTTCAAGTTGCTAACCAATAGAGTACACAGGGGCACATAGAGGGATGGTTCAGAAAGGAGTGGGGTGTCAACTGCATGTCTGCCCTTGTCTCCTCTAGTTCTAATAGTCTCATGTTTTAAATGTCTCTCTAAAAACATCACAATCCCATGAAGGTTAAATTATTGGCAAGGTATAGTTTGACTCTCTGGCACTATGTTGGAGGTCCTCTTTTATATAGTGACCTTACTGTGAATGAAAACTCACTTTCCTTTGGTTGGTGTTTTAGTCCCTGGGAGCTTTGATGCCCCAGTGTAGGAGAATGCCAGGGCCAGTAAGCAGCAGGGGGTGGGGTGGTAAGCAGGGGGAGGGAGGAGG
>NW_022196891.1:56315792-56322323 GCF_008632895.1 Mastomys coucha | reverse complement strand
CCTGGGAAAGGAGATATTGTAAATAAAGAAAACATCTAATTAAAAAAAAAGAGAGAGAGAAAACTCACTTTCCAAAGTGTTTTTGGCCTGTTTCTGATCTCTCCCACCACGAAAGAAGCATGCAACTTCAGAAGTGATTATTTTGATGTACTGAGTCTAGATTGTGAATATCTTACAGCATCTCATAAATAATAATAATGACCATCACTAATGTCATTATTATAATTATTTATCTTCTAATTCCTCAGGTAAATTTAGGCCTTGTTTTAAAGATATATTTTTATTACCTATTTTCTCCTTATTATTTTCTTTCCTCAGTTCCTCCCTCCCTCTCTTTTCCCCTCATCACAATACTATTACATGTTTTGTTATCTTGTCTTCTACTAGCCAATGAGATTGCCCAGTACTCAGGTTTTCTACTTCAGTGAATACCCTGGCAGTGAACACGTCCTTCAGTCTCTGGGCTCTGAGGAGACATTAAGTACATGTTTGTTAATTGAAAGAATGAATTTGATTATCTTTACTATAGCTCTTTGAACAATAGGGTTTTTTAAAATAATAATTTCTCAAGAACATCCAGCCACATTCTGCCTTTAGGTACTTGAGCTTTATTATTGCATTGGCGGGCTGGTGGACATTATACATCTGTTTATGTTTAAAGAAAGGGACTCTAGTTTTATGTCATTGTACAAACTCTTAAATATGGCTTAAAAAAAGAATTTCTTTCTTGAAAGAACCTATTGTCTCCATGACCTGAATTATCCAACTCCCACTTCTCCTTTCTTCATAGTTCCTTTTGCTTATAAATGCACAATACATGTTGTTTGTTTGTTTGTTTTTGTGTTTGTTTTTGGCAGAATTTTAGGAAGCTGGAAACAGGACCCATTTAGGTGACAATGAAATGAAGGAGGATCCTACTCTGTTTTTGGTTTATGTTTGTTTTCTCATTTCGTTCTGTAAAGAAACCCTGAATAAAGGAACCTAAAGACTGATTTGACAGTATGGGACATCCAAGAGGATGGGCAGGGGGATTGGCTGTAAATATGTGCAAAAGAGTTTGGATCCTGACCCAGCTTTCACCCAACAACTGACCAAATATTCCTTTGGCTTCTCAAATTTACTCATGAATTTTACGTCTTTGAAAAAGTTTATTTTGTGTTGGTGAATGTCTAAGCTACTTCTCTGTTGCTGTGATAAGACACCATGGCCAATGAGGTTTATGGAAGGAAGCTTATTGAGATAATACTGTTTGAGAGCTTGAGTCCATGACCATAATGCCAATGGTCATGGCAGCAGGCAGGCAGAAACTGAGAGCTCACATCTTACTCCATTAGCACAAAGTAGAGAGTTCATTCGAATGAAGAAGCCAGGTCCCAGTGACAGGACTCTTCCAATAAAGTCCCAACTCCTAATACTTTCCAAATACTTCTATCAGCTGGGCACTGAGCATTCAAATATATGAACCTATGGGGAACCATTCTCATTCAAAGTACCACAGTAGGAAATAGGCTGTATTTCATTGAGTTTTTAGTGTTTTCCCTTTTCTTCCTTCAAGACTCTCACCTTTTTCATAATCTCCTACCTAAAGAACAGAAATATTAAAATAACCTTAACAGTATAACTATCATTTTTATAGTTTCCGGGGCACACCAGCTTTACAGTTTCAACCCTTTATATAACTTGGATAGTGTACTCCTGTACAGATGGAGAAGCTGTTGTGCAAGGTAATGTATTCAAGATCACATACTAGCAAGCCACAAAGACACGACATATACTTTATTCTTTAAGGATATTGTTTTCCCTAGTATTTCAACAATCATTTGATTTGGGACCTTAGGCAACTTACTTCTGAATCTAGTTTCTCTGCATGCCATAAAAGATGACTTCTGCTACTTCTGCTATGGTTAATTCACAGTTTTACATTTTATATCTAGAAATATAATACTTAACTTGAAGAAATATATATCTAATGATACAATTTCAGGTGTTATGACATGCTTATTTAATAAACACACTTGTATCTATTTATTTATTAATTCCCCCCTTTAAAAGCATGGACAAACACAAATTAAGACCCAGAAGCCTAGCATGGTCCTCATAAGGATCAGCCTCCTTTCCTCCATATTGTAACAGCCTGCTATTTCTGCCTTACCCCCTTTCAGCATTATTGTGAGGTTTAAGAATGAACATTTTTTGAATGTCTTTGTAAAGCATACATTGCAGTATATACTAACATATTTTGTGGTAATATGAAATATCCGTGGAATGTAACTATTGCATTAAAGAATTTTGGTTGAAAATGAGTTCAATTTAGGAGGGTTGGTGACATGAGCTTTCACTTTCCTGGTGGCTGGTTGGTCTACTTACTTCACCTGCCTTTGTCATTATTCATTTGAACATGTAAACAGTAAACGGCCCTGGTGCTTTAAGTTTGAGCAAAGAAAACAGGCTGAAAGAACCTTGTAGGAAGGCTGTGCCATAGAATTATAATGATTCTTTCCAGATTTTTCTTGGTATATACAGCATATTTCTACCATATTTGAGTTTTAAGGAGAATTTGTATACCCTGCATGATGTTGGGTAACAAGTCTAGTCTTTGTTCAGGCTAGTCTTTGTTCTCCAAAAGAGCAGGAGGAGACTTGGGACCAACATTCTGGAGGATGATTCATGAACAGGAAGTGTATAGAAATAGGAAGGTGACAGACAACAGACTATTTGATCTTCAAACAAGATATGAGAAGAGACAGACAAGACACAAAGAAAATATACTTACTTCAAGTAGAAAAATTATTTAGGAGAGGTAATTGCAGCAGGAAGGAAAATGTTCTTGGGAGTGAATGGGAGAGTCTGATAAAAATAAACTCTCTTCTCTCCTGTCTATCATTCTACCATAGGGGAGAAACCCCCAGGAAAGGGATCTTTCTTTGCTCATTCATTGTTGATATCAAAAAACCAGGAAGTAAGGACAAAATGAGAAGTTAATTGGTAAGGTCATTGACTGTCCAGAGAAAAGTGGACAGTCCAGGCTTGAAAATCAACTAATCAACTTGGCCACCTATTGGGGTGGATATGTAACAGATAGGAGAAATGAATGAAGGGGCCAGAAAGTGAGGATGTACTAGAAAAATAGTCATATGTTTTCTAGGCATAGTTGAAGATATTGAAAGAAATATGATGAGGACTCTTTTTGTTTCTTTATAGTTTTGTCTGGTCATGTCATGGCAATTATCAACTGTCATGACATGAAGGTGTGTATCACTTGGCACTAAGTGGTATTATAATGAGAAATGTGGTTTATTTGAGGTCATTTAGGTAGCTATCTTGGATCTGAAGGGTTTTCTCTGATGTAGTCACTAAGCCCTGTGAACTATAAACATTCTATTATTAAAGATAAACAGACTTCGGGGTAGGTAAAAGTTTAGCCAGGCTGTCTGGTTATCACTCTGGTTAACAACAGGGAAGGCAAGAAATTTAAATTACTTTTGGAAGGCATGGGGACTGAAGCAAGATGCTAATTGCATTATTTATGTTTTAATAAATAACAGAATAATAAGTATAATAAAATGCTACTATGGTGAAGAATAAAGAATAGCAAGTGTTAAGTCTAACATATTTCTAGAAAGCTTCAATTTGGTGTTATTGTTTTATAAAACATTGTTTTGTTCTTGTTTTTTGTTTGTTTTGTTTTTAATTTACTAGTTTTCTTTCTGTGTGCAAATAACATTCCTTTCAGAAAATGGCTCATGAACACACCAATCTGATAGATCTTAGGAAAACTGAAAACATGGCCTAAGAATGGAAATCTTGTAAGTGTATGTTTATCAGACTAATGTAAAGGAAATGATGGTGTCTTCAGAAGTGGCAGTTTTGATAGGTCAAAGGGTTATTCTCTCCTTTCTCTTAATTCCATGTTCATTAGAAAAGCAATCAAAATGTAATGTCATAGTTTTGGGAGGGGTTTGACTTAAGCCCAAGACTTCCTGCGTCACTGAAAGAAACTTCTCTTGTCAAAAAGATCTTGTTTATATGTCTATGGAAGGCTTTCCATTAAAGGTCAGTGCATGAATGCTCATTTCAGTAGCACTGTTCTGAGGCTATGGGCAGTCAGGATGCCCCTCTTCCTGTGTCTGTGAGCCCTTTATAAGAATGCTGAGGTTTGGAGACTCCACCCTGAGGTATCTAACAGTAACTTCAAGGAGCTAACCAGTCAAGTACAGTAACAAGCTTTCATCCCAATGAGCTTGTTAAAAACTGAACCTCAGCTTGGGCAAGAGTAGACACTATTGCCCGGAACTTGTTTGTGGACTCGCAAAGTGTGGCAGATTTCTCCATCCCCCTCTCATCACCTCAGAACAGAGAGATTAGCAACAAAAGATAGATTTTTAGAGACCCACAGAGCTGTGATTTACACTCTACTTAGAGACTGTCAAGAAGGCTATGCAGTGGGACTGAGGGAGTAACAGCCAATCTCCATTTTAATAGGCCTAGTGGGACTTGTGCTGTGCTGCATGTCGACAGTGGGAGAGGGGTCATCCAATCTCTGTTTCATGCAAAGACCTCTTTGTAGTTGCCTTTGACTCTGTGGAAACCAACTCCTACCAACACCAAAAACTGTTTTCAAGTGCTATCAAACGTCTATCCTGAGGCCCTGCATCACCCACAGAGTGGAATTGTTCCACATTTGAGTTTTTAAGGTCCTCTCTGGAATGAAGATAGTATATTCAGGAATTAAAGTACGTCTGGGGATTCCACAGAATTAACATGATTCAGTGCCCTGCTGCCAGTAAGAGTGACTGAAATTAGGTAGTCTAATACAAGCTTCTTGTTAATATGGCCAAGGTTGGAGGGCAAAAAAAATCACAAGCAAAACGGCAAGGGATGGGGATCAGATGTGAAAGTCCTGTGTGGTATTTGTTGTTATCTATTGCAATGGACTATAGGCTCAAATATGATCCAAAATTTGAACTGCTAGACGCATACCTCAAAGGAACATACCAATATGGGTACAAAAATGTTTATAGTAATATTTTTCATAATAGCCAAATCCTGGAAACAACACCAATGCTCATTGACAGTAGAAAGGATAAATAAATCATGGCATTTTTACACAATGGAATAATATGCAGCAATTAGAACAAATGATTTACAACCAAATGCAATGACATGGATGAAGCTCAACAAATAATGTTGCGCAAATGAAGCCAAGCACAAAGGAATTCACACAGTGTGAGTCCATTCATTTAAAGGACAAAACAAGACTAAACTAATCTATGATGTTAAAGGTTAGGAGAGTTTTACTCTTGGGGTGTGTATGTGTGCAGTTATTAGACAAAGACACCAGGAAGCCTCCTGCTGTGGCAAATAGACACTTTTGGTTTGCTTATTTGGTTTATAGAAACTCATTAAGCTCTACAGTCAGATACTTGGTCTGTATGCATTATAAATTGGTAAAGAGGAAAAATAAATGAAAGACTGGACAATTTAATTTCATTATGTGATCACTTTTCAAACTCCGACCTAGGAAATATTACCTAGGAAAGAGAGGTATTGCTATTACTTGTTGGAGTTGGTGGCTAGCTCACAGTAAACCTAGCTGCACAATTCAAATAGTACAGAAACTAAAGCTAAAATCTTAACCATCCTCATTAGTTAGTTATAGTGCTGCTCCTCAACTGGGCAGTGCACATTTGTTCCTGCATGGTCAGAAGACTCGAGGTGTGCTCTTGTGGTCCAATGAGAAAGAGGAGCAGGAAGGTACCTGCTTTATGTTGCCTCTCAAGTAGAGCCGTGGGATGAGAGGAGAAGGGTCTTTGCTTTGCAACAAGAGAGGTTTGGGCTGAATTTCATCTCCAAGTATTTTCTCCATCTTCATCCTTGGTGAAATCAGATGTTTGTTCTCTCTATTGAAAATACTTTTTTTGTTTTTGTTTTTTGTTTTGTTTTTGTTTTTGTTTTTTCGAGACAGGATTTCTCTGTATAACCCTGGCTGTCCTGGAACTCATTCTGTAGACCAGGCTGGCCTTGAACTCTGAAATCTCAGAGAAGTGCTACTCAGTGGCTAAAGATGCTTCCTGCATATGCCTGATGACCTGCATTCAAGTCCTGAACTCAGTTCAGAAAGTTGTCCTCTGATCATATATGTGCTGTGTCCTGTGCATCCCCACGTTCGCACATACACGCCTATACAGAATTTCTTTTTTAAATTAAAGAGAAAAGGATCACAAAGTTGGGACAGAAATTGGGTCGAGGGAGAAGTTGAAGAAGGGATGACTATGATCAAAATATATACTGTGTGTTATTAGTCACTGTTATATTGCTGTGAAGAGACACCATGGCCAAGGCAACTCTTATTAGTTGGGGGCTTGCTTACAAGCTTCAGAGGGTCAGTCCATTATCATCATGACAGTAACCATGGTGGGCAAGCATGGTGCTAGAGCAGTAACTGTGAGTTACATCCTGATTTAGGGAGGAGAGAGAGAGAGAGAGAAAGAGAGAGAGAGAGAGAGAGAGAGAGAGAGAGAGAGAGAGAGA
>NW_022196891.1:56296328-56315782 GCF_008632895.1 Mastomys coucha | reverse complement strand
GAGAGAGAGAGAGAGAGAGAGAGAGAGAGAGATTGGGTCTGATAATCTTAAAGCCCACTTCAGTGACACACTTCTTGCAACAAGGCCACACCTCCTAATATTCCAATCCTTCTCAAGCTATCTCTAATGACTAAGCATTAAATATAGGAGCCTATGGGGATATTTTTATTCAAACTACCATGTACACATAAATGAAAGTATTAAAGGATAGGTAGAAAATGTTATATTAAAAAAGAAATGCTTTCTGGTGAGTTATAGCAAATTCACTTCAATTTTCTGGAAAAGAGAATTAAGACTAAATGAGTTTTGGGTTATCTTATCCATATCTCACTAAGCAAGGAATTCTTCCAATATGGCAAACATCTTATTGGACCACTATGGGGTAAATGATAAAGTTATATCATTTCTACTTCTAAATATGTTGGAGTGGGAGTTAGATTTGCCTGTAATCAACTTATAAATATTTATCATCTGCTAAATAAAATTGGCCTTTGTGTGGTAATTATTTCTTCATCCACTAACTAGGTATTTATTGGATATTTATAATGTTAGAGGCACTGGTGGTTGTGAGGTAAACATTTCCCTTTCTATCAGTGGACACTGGTCTAAGTGCTTAGTTTCTCCACTGAAAGAACAAACATACTTTACGTGATAAACTAACAGTGAGAAACATAGATTCTGCTATGACCCATAAATTGGAAATTGGCTGAGACACTGAATAGATTGCTATGGGAGAGTCCCTTCTTCACTAGTGCTTAGCACAGAGCCCTATGATGTGATTATATCATAGATTTGGTTTCAGTGGGATTAAGACTTAAAGGTGCTACAACAACAATTCCAGTCCACTCTGGCTCATACCAGAGGAGGCTTGGTTCTTACAGTTACAGTGGACACTGACCAAGCTTGGGATCTTAGGTTCCCATGTGGACTTTTATGGTCTGTGTGTCTCTAGTGACTCACATCACTGTCCCTTCCTCCAAGGGACTGTCTCTTGTTCACTCACAGGGCTTTGTCTATCCTTCACTGTGTCAATGGGTGACTTGGAAGTTGAAAACTAGATTTCTGTGTCTCAAAGAGAGACATTCTGAGCCTGTAACTCATGCTCCTGATCTCTCAGAGGAATCAGGTCTAGGCTAGATTTTTTTCCGATACCACCCTTGAATATTCCTGATTCCCAGTTTTGCTTACCTCATTTCCTTACCATTTTCTCTTGAGAACACTTCTTTAATAAGTCACTTTTGTAAGAGCCATCCTTTCCAGGTCTCTTTCAGAGAGGTCCATCTGAAAAGCGAGTCCATCTTGCCACATCCAAACTAAAGTGAAACTTCTATAGACAGTGGTTGTGTTTAGGATGAGAACAGACACATCTGTAAGATAGAGAGGAAGCACACACACACACACACACACACACACACACACACACACACACACAAGAATGACTACTTGATTTAATACAAAGCAGTACCCAAATGAACTCAAGTTTTTACAAGTTTTTACAAGGAAATATTATTGTGATGTTTCAAATCACTCCTCTCAACAAAAAAATTATTGTGCACCTTGCATGTGCCAGATACTATACAAAAGAAGCTGCACCTAAGGAAAATATAAAATAGGAAAGATTCTTCAGTTTAAGACATGAACTTCGGGGATAAGTTGTTAAGCAGAGATAGGCAATGTGATAAAAATGGCAAAGAGAGCAATATGTTAGGAATAGTGTGAGCCATGGAAGAGTAAGAAGGAGATTAAGTCAGAGAGATGACATCATTGGGAGGTCCAAATCTCATCCATAATGATCCCGACCAGGTAGGTGTCATTTAGCAGTATTGGGGGAGAATCTAAGAATTTGTGTCCTTTAAAGTCTTTGTAGGTGATACAACCATACACTCCATTTGCACACGACCAAGAAGAGGATTTACTCAGTTGTGAAGGTAACGCCAAGGGTTAACACTGTCTCAGCCAATGTGCTTGCACGTAAGGTGAAAGAAAGGGTTGCATTCATCCCATATTTCCCAGACAAATATTGAAAGTTTAATTGATTTTAGATGACTTTGTAATAAGTCCATTGAATGTGGAGAAGGTGAATTTAAAATATTTTTATTTGGCAAGAAAGATTTTTTTAAAAACAAACAAAGCAGATTTTTAAGATAGAGTCTCATGTGACTCAGACCCACCTTGTCCTTCCTAGGTGGCTGAGGAGCCTGGAGTCCTGATCCTCTTGCTTCTGTCTCCTGAATACTGGATTATAGGTGGGTGCCACCATACCCATCTTAAAAATTATCAATGCATAATATATGAAAAATAATACTTTTCTTTATCAAAAGCTGATTAAGTCTATAATCTCTAATAATCAAGTTAGAATCATCAGCCAAAACAAAACAAGAAAAAAACAAAAGACGAACAACAGCAACAACAACAACAAAAAGCCGTTTCTGTGTTCCTGTTGCTTCTCTCCTCAGGTTGTCCCTCCTCCTCCGTATGAACATCTACTTTTATCTGAAAGCTTCTCTGGAGTTCACTGTGTCAACTTCCTCATCACATCCTGCTACTAGATCTCCTCATTGTTTTCCAGTTTGTTAGAACTTAGTCTTACAGGTTTTCCCAAGCATTTCCTAGATCTAGACTATAGTAGTCTCTGATTATGTGATTGAGGTCTGCATTTGTTCTCTCTTCTGGAGATGACATCCTAATTTTTCTCCAGAAGTGACTCCCTCCCTACTAGCTCATGTTGCAGATGGGAACTGGTATTTGGCAGTCAAACAGATATAGATTTAATTGATTTTAGATGACTTTGTAATAAGTCCATTGAGTGTGGAGAAGGTGAATTTAAAATGTTTTTATTTGGCAAGAAAGTTTTTTTAAAAACAAACAAAGCAGATTTTTAAGATAGAGTCTCATGTGACTCAGACCGGCCTTGTCCTTCCTATAGAATCCTCTATAGTCTGGTCAATTGCATAGTCTCTGGAATAGGATAAGCTTCAGGAAATGTCAAAGTGGAGTATAGGTCTCAATCTGAGCTGATACAGGATGACAGATTCTTTCAGTGTAGGTTGCTAGAAAAGCGAAGTACTGCTCAAGACCTGTTCCTGGAGAACACATGGGTGAGAATGAAGCTGATCCTAAGGAAAGTAATCTTGAGAAGTGGAGGAGAAGAGCTAATGGTGTCATCTGACTGCTTACTGCTACATTAGAAGTTTTAGAGCTGTTATTATTATTATTATATTGTTAAATTAGATACAAATATAATTGACAAAGGTTAGTATAGGGGCAAATATATGTAGGAGCATAAGGAATAAAAGCCATATAGCCACTCCTTGGCAACGGGCAAGGAGACTCCATGGTGGTGGTGGTATTTTTTTGGTTTTTTGAGACAGGGTTTCTCTGTGTAGCCCTGGCTGTCCTGGAACTCACTCTGTAGACTAGGCTGACCTCAAACTCAGAAATCCACCTGCCTCTGCCTCCCAAGTGCTGGGATTAAAGGTGTGCGCCACCACCGCCCAGGTAGGTAGTCAGGGCTAGAGAAGATGTCAGTCCTTTATGTTCATCCTAGCTTGATGGCTGGCTTGGAGACTGTGGTGGTTTGAATAGATTTGACCCCATAGATTCATGTGTTTGAGTGCTTGGCCATAGGGAGTGGCACTACTAGGAGGTATTGCTTTATTGGAAAAGGTATGGCCTTGTTGGAGAATGTGTGTCACTCTGTAGGTGGGCTTTGGGGCCTCCTTTGATTAGACTCCGCATCTTCCTGGATGCCCTTGTATCAAGATATGAAACTTTTCTTCTCCAGCACCATGTTTACCTGGATGCTGCTATACTTACCACCATGATGATCATAGACTGGACCTCAGAAACTGTAACTGAGCCCTAATTAATTGTTTTCCTTCTTAAGTTACCTTTGTCATGGTGTCTCTTCACAGCAATAAGACAGTGGCCAAAGCTGTTTTATGCCTAGGAATCATAAAAATCAAACCAAATCAAGTCAAGTCCAGGTAGCACAATGCAGAAGGAAAAAGACAGATTTGTGGAATGCCATGCCACCGTAGACCTAGAGGCCATAGACAATGACTTGCTGCCATTCAGGACAGATGTAAGATGTCACCGGGAGCCTGCCAGCTAAGTGGCCATCCTCTGTCTGGAGTCATCACAAGGTACAAGTATGTGGTGGTCAGATGGGAGAGAAAGAGAAGTGGAACAGCCTGAGCATTATGAAGAGAAATGGAACTTGAGACTCAAGGGTGAAGAAAAGTAATCTGTTGTGAGCAGACAGCCCTGCCACATGGGTCCATGGTGAGGTCCCTGCCCATCTCCAACTATATAGCATTAGGGAGAACAGGCCCTGCACTTCACCTGGACCACACAGCCAGGTTGAACCTGATGATGGAAGTACAGCTAATCTAGCCCCAAGGGCAAGAGTACAAGAGAGCTGACCCCACCACTGTTCTGCGGTGAAATGGCACAGGTGCAGGGGTGATACCCTTCTGTTTACTCCTTATTACCTGAAGCAGTCAGGAGAGCTGGCCCTGGGAACACAAGAGCAGGTGATCTGGCCCTGTCCCTTGATGGCTGCAGCTCTACACCTTGTCTGGGCAGCAGAGTAGAGCTGGCCCTGGTGGGAGGGGTACAGGCCCTGGTGGAGGCGTTACAGGTGAGCCAGTCCTAAGGGTGAGAGCTCTAGAGATCTGGCCCAGGCCCTCCCAGGCTGCAGCACTTGGGAGAGTGGTCAGCACAGAGGATCTAGCTCTGGAGCCTTGGGTGTGGGTGAGCCACACCAAGGACATGAGAGCAGGATGTCTGATGATGGCAACATTGTTTGTCCTAACCAGAACAGTCCTGGAGATCTAAGCCTGGTGGTGTGGATAAGGGAGAGCTGGAGAGCTGCACCATCTTTGCTGATACCCAGGCCCAGATCCAGGGCTCCAAGAAGGCTCTCTGCCAAATCTATATAATCTGCGAATGGTTGGGATGTGTGAAAGGGCCAGGCCTGCTGTTCCATAGCATCAGGATCTCTGTGATGCAGGGAGACCACAGGATAACCAGGCATCCTGGTAAGGATCCAATACTGATGGTGTCACAGAAGCCAGAGACCTCAATCTAGACCAGTAACTCATTGCAACGAACATTTGCAAGTGAAGATGTGTGGACCGAGGGATATACTGTGGGACACACTGTGACACGATACAATTTCCATTAATAAGATCTTTAATATGCTTTGTTATTCTTGTTTGTTTTTTGTTTTGTTTTTTTGTTTTTTGATTGTTTGTCTGTTTTTGTAATTGTTATTTATACAAATAACAATTTTTTTCTTTTAACAGGGAGGATGCAAGGGCAAAGGGCAGATTTAAGGGGATGGGGAGATGAGTGAGATCGGGGTGTATGATGTGAAACTCATGAAGAATCAGTAAAAAGTTTTTAAAAATTTTATGTGTTCTTTCAAGAACACAAAACTATAATAGAACTGTAGAAGTGACCCAGAGGTAATTCTACAATAAATAAGGATTGGGAGAAAAAAAGCCCATGAACTGCTATGTCAAATCTGGAAAAAAAATAAAAGGTAATTTTCAGGGAGAGTCACTCTTTGTTTTTTTTTTTTAATTGTATATCTTATTTATTTACATTTTAAATGTTATCCTCTTTCCAGGTTTTCCCTCTGCAAAACCCCTATCCCATCCCCTCTTATCCTGCTTCTATGAGGGTATTCCTCCACCCCCCACCCAATCCTGCCTCACTGCCCTAGCATTTCTCTATACTGAGTCATCAAACCTTCACTGGACCATGGGCCAGAGAGAGTCACTCTTTCAGATAGAAAATTGTAACCATGAATAAAGAAGATTATGTAACATGAGAAGAATAAGAAAACAATTCTATGTAATGGTGTAAAAGAATTAAAAGCAAAAAGTAGGTCCATGTTTATCTGTAGACCTCCTATAAGATAGTGTGGTGTCATAATATACTTCAAAGGATTGTTTTAATATTGCTTAGGAAAATCAGAGTATAATACATAGAAAAAATATTACATTCTTAAAAGAAACTAATAATACCCCAAAAGACTTAAACATAAAAGCTATTGTTAAAGAATACTCAAACTAAGGAATCAAATGGAAATAACAATGGAATATAATTTGTACTCATTAGAATGGGAAAAGTTATAAATAGTGAAAGAAGGAGTGAGGACTTAATTCAGTGGTCTCTTAGCATGTGTAATATCCTAGGTTTTATCCCCATTACTTTAAGGCATGGTGATAAGTGCTAGGGGTACTAGAACACTTGGACACTACTGGTGAACCACACCACAGTGAGCCCATTCCAGACCTAGCAATAGCTACGTAAAGAGATGTCTGTAGTAGGCATCATGTATAGCTTGAGAACCCAGGCACGAGGATATACCCCAGAGGAGATCAGAAGGGACAAATGCATGGTTTTCCCCTGGATCATTGTTCATGGAGTCAGATGATTGGAGGCATGATCATGTAGAAAGAAAGAGAGAAAAGAGAAGGAAGTAAAAAAGGAAGTTCATAATGAAACAGCCAACATAGCATTGCTTAAGTGCATCAAAAGCATGAGCATACATCATACTACTATTTTTAATGATAACCATGTATACACAGACACATATATACATATCTTACCAATGCGTCAGACACATTAATGTAGGGAAACTAGATAGAAGGGAGGGGTATAAAGATAGAGGGGCTAAGGGAAATGAAAAGTAGAATCAGGTCAAAAGAGAACCCAACACTATGCACAATGCTTGCATGGTGGTAAAGTGGTACACTAAGAGAAAGCTCTTTCAAGAATGGAGATGACAGCAAACTAGGAGGTGAAGAGTATAGTCAACCTAAAAGTTACAGCTGAGAAATTTAAGCTTTGAAAAGTGGTCTTGAAGATCTAAGCATCAGGAATATGAGCTGTTTAGACACCCTTAATGTGATGTGTACAGGTAAGTTGTGTGCGTAGCGCCTCGGAAGAACATGAGATCCAAATTTCCTGAACTTCACATGAAGATGCTGTATTCTTCTACTGACCTCTCTGTTGGAAGGAGAGTGAAGCTCTATCCCATCTATAAATCACCCTTTGAAAGTAAGGCACTGTGAAGTTGGCACTTTTGCCTCTGGGATCAAACATGAAACAATATCTATTTTAGTTTTGAAAGCAAACAAGTTGTTTGAAAGCAATTTTCTATTATCTAAAATTGTTGGCTTAAAGACAGTGCTCCTGTCTTTGTAATAACTTTCAGTTTGGGATTTCCTAAAATATTCAGAATTATGCAAGCTTGAACTGCCCTCATTAGCATATGAAAACTGTACGATGTCTTCTAGGTGTGACACAATGAGGCATTCCAATGCTATCTAACACTTCTTTATGGTTTTTGAACCAAAATTAAGCATATGCTTAGAGAGCACAGCTGCAAACAGATGATCTCTTTTTCTCCTTGAAGTAAATTTTGCAAACATACAAGTACAATGAAGGTCAAAGATCTGGAAAAGTTGATCAGAATATCCTAAGGATGTATTCATGAAGGTATCCACTGAATTTCTATACATCTTCATATCTGAATCATAATGCTGTCAAATTGAACACACATACTCATACAAACACACACTTATACACACATTCACATACATACCCATACACACACATTCATATACACACCCATACACACACTCACACTTTGTGGTTCTGGAAGCTGAACCTAGGGTCTGGAAGTTGAACCCAGAGCATTGCACACACTAGGAAAAGCTTTCTCCACTTAATTACATCCCCAGCTCTCTTCCTTTTATTGAATTAGCCATTCAAGTTAAGAGTGATGGTCCATGACTGTAATTCCAGAACTCAAAGGGCCAATATAGGGGGATCCTGAATTCCAGACCAGCCTCAGCTAAATAGTGAAATCTTGTCTCAAAACCCAACCCAATCCAGACTAAACCAAAGCAAAGCAAAAACTCCACATTACTAAAAACCAAAATTAAACTCTATGCCAAAGAACCCCCATATGAGTTAGCTGCGTTATAATTTTTTCACTAAAACCTCCTGATGTATTGACAGCAGATCTGCAAGAGTTGAGAGAGAGAATAATAAAGAATTAGCAGGGCAAACACAGAGGAGGAAGACACAAGAATAAGCCAGTCAACATGTTAGCACCAATAACATTGTCTGAAACCTAATAGAG
This sequence comes from Mastomys coucha, assembly GCF_008632895.1. Lineage (NCBI taxonomy): Eukaryota > Metazoa > Chordata > Mammalia > Rodentia > Muridae > Mastomys > Mastomys coucha. Next base: position 56,307,618 of record NW_022196891.1, on the reverse strand, counting down.
AAAAGAGACCAAGTGGGTAACTCGGGAGGAAATGAGGGAATCACCACACAGATTGTGGATACAAAGTTGTGGCCTTCAAGCACAGCTCAGGGTTTGGGGTGTGGGGCAAGATAGTTGCAGAGAAGAATCTCTTGGGCCTGGGGAAGAATCTCCCACAAAGTTTTGTTGGGGGAACCAGAATCGGAGCAAGTCACAGTGGAGGCCTCATTGTGCTAAATGAATGCTAATGAGACTTTTGTGCCAGAGGAGGCTGCAGGGAGAGGTATAAATGCTTCTGCAGAATGGTAGTCTGTGTGGAAAACTCCATCCCAGGCTCAAGGAGGCCAGAAGGATGCCCATGTGCGTGAAAGAGAAAATTGTGGCCAAAAAAACCAATAATACAATGATGGAAATCCTCAACTGTGCGTCCAGGGAAGGAAGCTTGGTTTAGCAATCACTGTGAGCGAGTGGAACCAGTTCAAATAGCGTCAGCAATTTGAAGACATCTGGTCTTTATTTTTGGACTTTTGTACACTGAAGAGGATTATGGTTATATGATGTAGGAGCCATTAGTTTTGTCAATCTACAGAATTTCTTATAATGGAAATCTCTAACACCGAGAATAGAACCATTTTCTTCAGAGTCTCCTTGAGATGTTCAAACATTAACTCTTTATTCCCCACAGTGACTTTCTGACCTCAAGAGAGACTGTGTTAGGAGAGAAGTTGAGTCATCGAGGAGGTATTTATTTTACCAAAGTATAATCTAATAGTTGGTGGGGCCCCCAAGAACTTCAAATGTCCAGTGACTGCCAAAAGTAAATTTTCTTTTCTTCTTGCTAAACCCCTTGACCTTCATTTCTTTCCTCTCTGTTTTGCCTTCTCTTCTGGCCTGTTTCTTTAACTTCTCCTAGCTATGCATATTGTAAGAGAAAGTACTCATGTGAAGACATTGGAGACTTAGTATTTCCTTCCCACTCCTACCCTTCCTGTTTCTTGGCTAACCACCTGATGTTTCCCTGACCCCAGCTACGGCCCCATGGTTCCTTACTTCTTTCACCCCTTGGGGCCCCATCATTCTTGACCATTCCTACTTCTGCCATGTGTACCTATGTTGGGCTCTGTTGCCAAAGGCCCTGCCAGGTTCAATGACTGTACTAGATCGTATGTAGCAGAACTGGTAATGGTCTAAAAATGGTCCAGGGACTTCACCTTGTCAGATAATAATTGCATTTCTTTTTTCTGGATTTAATGTTGAAAGTAGTTCATTGGGATTCTTGAAACCTGGTGTTCTTCCCTGAGATTCCTAGATTCCTTCCCATCTTGTTGCACATTGAACTCACCTTTAGAGCATTTCTGCCTCAGGGCTTGGTTCTCTCTCTCTCTCTCTCTCTCTCTCTCTCTCTCTCTCTGTGTGTGTGTGTGTGTGTGTGTGTGCGTGTGTCTCTCTCTTACACACACACATACAGAGTTTAGAAACAAAGACACAAGAGAAGGCAGGTGGCAAGAAAGAGGAAAAGAATGTCGTACATTCATTCGCATTTGGTCTGTGGAAAGGCATTTGGTCAGCAGTGATATTCCTGTGAAATAAGGAAAATCCATAGACTTTTAAAAATACATTTTCACCTTAATATATCAGGAACAGTCACTCTGCTATGCAATTCCTGAGGCTTTATGGCTGGCTGGGGTTAATGGTTTGAGGTGTTATTCTTCTCTATGCTTCATTAGTCCCAGGAAGTGCTTGTGTTGGGGTGGTTGTTTGGTCTCCTTGGGCCACAGTCACACCCACCCTTTCCACTCCAGCTCTGAAGTGAACTAAGTCTGAGAGCTAAGCCAGCACTCAGCAATTGCTTGTGCTCTGTCTACCTTTCTGGGTGAGTAACCCTACAAAGGACATGATGAATTCTAGGTATAGTTTTACAATTATGTTTCTATGTTGCTGCCTACACAGATCCAGCTCCATGGCTTCCTTGTCTCCTTATCATCCTCATTTACAAAAAGTTTTTGAGGAAAAGATGTAAGTGACTCTGTTTGAGAAGTAAAGGTTGACAGCAGTCTTTCTCATATTGTGAGTGTTAGAACAGTCCTCTAAGGGATCAGAATCAGGAGCGATGACATATTCTTCCAGGAGCACACATGTTCTCATGATGAAAACACATTATATCTTGTCAAGGGTGCTAGCCAACTTTCTATAACTATATCAAGTTACCCCCAGAGAACTGGCTTACAGAGGAGTCATTTGGCTCACATTTTTTGAGATTGTCTTAGTTTGGGTTTCTATCTTCTGAAGAGTCATCAAGATCATGACAACTTACAAAGGAAAACACTTAATGCAAGTTGGCTTACAGTTTCAGAGGTTTTGTCCATTGTCATCATGGAGGGAGACATGGTGTTGTGCAGGCAGACATAGAGCTAGAGAAAGAGATGAGGGTTTTACATCTTGATCCACAGGCAGCAGGAGACTGTGTCACACTGGAAATAGCTTGACCATGAGACCTCAAAGCCTGTCCCAACAGCGATTTACTTCTTTCAAAGACCACCCCAACTTTCACAAGGCCACACCTCCTAATAGTGCCATTCCCTATGGGGTAAGCACAACACACATGAGACTATGGGGACTATTCCTATTCAAACCATCACAGAGATGCAAACTCATGGTCAGTTGTCTCTGTTGGTTTAAATGTTAGTAGTGAGTAAGTTCATTATGGGGGACTGTTGTTTAGTTGGGGAAAAGTGTGTACCTCATGGTAAAAGCAGAGAGAAACAAAGCCCCAAATGGTGGCATTCTAGGACATTCCCAACATCCCAGTGACCCCCCCAGTAAGCACTACCAGATTCTAAGTACTGCAAAGAGGAAAATCATAACTTTTCAAAATGGAAGCAGGGGTTGATGAAGTATTCTGCATCTTTCTGCCCCACCTTCCATGAAAAGCACTGGGTCTGCAATTACCATGATACCTGTGTACTGGGCTCCAGTTTTCTGTGTTGACTGTATTTGGAGCCTGTTTTTGAGAAGTCCAGATAATAACCAAGTAATACTTTTATATTTTTAGGTATGGAGTCACTATGTGGTTTGCAAAGTGTCCTATAGCCTGGAGGCATAGCTCAACGTTAAGAGTGCTTGACTAATGTTCATGAAGCCTTATGTACAATCCCCACTACTAAAAAAAGAAAGATGTGCCCAGAAAAGATTAAAATTAAACAAAAATGTACAAGACAACCTTTTTTCCACCCAAATAGAAACAGTTGCTTCTACTCTTATTCCTATTGATGCCTATTTTATCTTAATTCTGAATAGAAAAACACCCAGACATTCAGTTTCTTAGGGTTGCCTGCATCCTTTCTGTTTTCCTCTCTATCTTTAGTGGACCACCATTACTTGGAAGACATCATCAAGGTACAAAGATCCCCTGGACCAAACTCAAGTAACTCAGGCCCAGTATTTGCTAAAATTCTCATCTTGGGTTTGTCACTCTTTCTCCTAAACTATAAAATGGAGTCATAATACTCTCCTACCTCATGTTATAGGTCCTGGGATTTAAAGGGAGCAAAATGCTCTATTCATGTAGGGGATAACATCACAAAGATTACAACATGTCTGCCAACAGGTGATAGGGTTTACTAACGGGTACATGAGGGGGATATTAGATTTCTTGTGTTCTTTTATCATCAGAAGGCCTAGATGTAGCCCTGGAGACTGAGGTAGGGAACCTTACTGGGCATCATACTCCCTATAAGATAATTATAATCCTCAATCAACACTTTTTCTCCAGCCAAATAAATGACAAGAAATCATCTTTTTCTTTGCTTTACAATCATGTTCCTTGTGGCCGCATTTCCTCTACTCCTCTAGTGGCTTCTATGAGCAGGTAGCCAGTTCTCTTGGCCCTAGCCTGGGCTGAGCAGGAAAGCTCAGGAGGAAGTAGGATGAGGTTATTCACATCCTCTGCAGGCACCTTATGCTCTGTGTCTGCTTGGCTGGCTCTACTTGCAGAGGCAGTGCTGAGGATGGATGAGTGGGGTGAGAGAAAGGTAGGGCAGGCAGTCAGAGCTTCATTGCTGAGCTTAGAGGGTTGTAAGAGGAGAAGTGAGGTGGAGGAGAAATGCCTAGAAGGGGTGCTATCATAGGAAGATCCAGCTGTCATACTGTAACAGATAGAAGAGATCATATTTATGTCTTGTACAGGGAGATTTACCATGTTGTCCAGATCATACATAGAGCCTGTGGACTCTGATTTAACAGGTGTATTGATAAGGACAGCAGGATGATACAATCTGAATATAGTCTGGAAAATTCCTAGATGAGTGATTTTCCCCTATACCATCCCACTCCAAATCTTGTAAAATCTAGCTTGGCCAATAGGCAATAAGGAAGCTTGTATTTGATAACATTCCTATGTACTTTTTCTTCCTTCCTTCCTTCCTTCCTTCCTTCCTTCCTTCCTTCCTTCCTTCCTTCCTTCCTTCCTTCTTTCCTTCCTTTCTCATTCTCCTCCTCCTCCTTTCCCTTCTTTAAAAAAAAACAACAGCACACATTGAGCACTTGAGTGTGTGGCTCAGAGCCAGCTTTGTGGATGTTTATTTGGTTTAGTTGCTACTGTTAACATCTTTGTCCCATGTCCAGAGCTAGAAATTCTGAATTTTCTTTCTGCATTGGGTCACACAAATTATGAACTCCATTTTAGGTTAGGTGCAGGAGCTACAAATATGAAAATACACAGCCTTTTCCTTTAAAATAATTTTTATTTTTGTTTTTAAGTTTTGTGTGTATGTACATACCTGAGTATGGGTTTATGCATATGAGTCCAGTGCCCATGGAGGCTAGAAGAAGGAGTTGAAGTTACCCAGTAGTGAGGTCTCCACTGTGGGCAGTGTGTACAGCCCTGGAAGCACTGGAACAGTATGTATACCTGTCCATGTTCCTACTCCAATACAGCCTTTTTCTTCTTACTTTCCCCCCTGGCTGCCATCAGCTCCCTGCCTGAAGAATTCTCCAGATGTTGGAGCTAGCTTTCCGTACAGTTACCTACCGGGGGACTTGGAAGTTTCATTATAACCAATTCACTATAATGTATCATGAGGTATATAGATTTTTTTTGCTATGAAAATTGTAGTGAGTTAGGAATATGACTCACATGCACTACCCACATTCAACATTTACATGCATCACTCGCATCATTCGCATGCACTACTCACATGCATTACCAATATGTAGCAACACTCACACGCAACACCCATATGCATCACTTATATGTAGTGCTTATCCCAGCATGATGGGATCCAAAGTTGTTTTCAGTTTTCATTACTTGTTTTTACATTTTGAAACAGCATAAGAATATAAATGCCCGTGCACTTTTATTATCCTGCTTTTTCACTTATAATTACAAGAGTGTACCAAGATACAGTTTCTTTCTTTTGGGTACATGTCGTGTGTGTGTGTGTGTGTGTGTGTGTGTGTGTGTGTGTGTGTGTGTGTTAAATATCACATGGATGAACAACTTTATGTACAAATGTTTGTCTGCTTCTTTAATCATTTTTTAGGATAAATTTCAACAAGTAGAATTGTTGGTTAAAGTTGTGACAGTGCAAGCAAGTCCTCTTCTAAAAGATTTCAACAGTTTGCTTCCATCAGTAGTGAGAAGTTTTATTTTCAACAAATCTCCATTCTTCATTGGACAGTGATCAAGTTAGCCTAGCTAACACTTCAAATGAGAGTGTTAAGAATGATCAGCTATTCTAAAACCTCTAACATATAGGTTTTTATACAATGCAAGATGCCCATTATTTCTGACTGGGGTCTCTATGCTGTGTAATGAGCCATCAGAACTTCCTCCTTCCTTGTAAGTTTGACTTTGTACAGGATGAACAACCTTTTCTCTTTCCATTAGTTTCTACCTCCACCCTTAGCCTAGCATTCTGAGTAACTATCATTCTGAGTTCATCGAAGAATTATTTTCTACATTAAAACCTTTATGTATAAGTTTGGTGTGGCCCTATTAAGAGAATGATTTTCTGCAAAGGGCATGGAAGTCCTGTGACTAGGATTCCTGCACCAACTGAAGCCATCAGATGACAGAAAGGGGATTCTTGTATTCAAAGAGAGGTTCAACGTGGTGGGTAATGTCCATTTTGACTCTACATCTCTGATACTAGTGGTAAAATTTCATGTTAGATTATGGAACTAGTCAAGGCTCTTGAAATGCTAGTCTAATGCATATGACTTCTGGATACATTCAGGCATCCCCAGGTCAAGTAAGTTATCCCATTAGTAGCATATTGTATGATTCCAAATAAGATTAAGTTCCAAGTGGTATGATAAAGAGAACCCTGCATAATTATCGCAGGTGTCAGAGAAAGAAGTTTATAGGGGTAGCGGAAACCAGGGAAACCGTTGAACACGAAGGGTGCCTTGACTGTGTGAGCATCTGCACAGGACAGAGGCCTCAAGGCTTTCCAAGCATAGACAGCAACATCAACAGTGCAGTTTGTGATTTGTCACTGAAAAAGGCCCTGTGTATCTGCTGTAGCATGGGCTAAAGTTCGAATCAAGGCAAAGGGGTCTTATGATCTGGGAAGCCAATAGTCCTTGCATCGCAGAGTGAGGAGATTACTTTGCAGAGCTAAGGGCAACTCTAATTGGGGATTGTACAGTGAAATTTTGGTTTTAGGCTCATCTGTCTTGTTTAGAAATCCTATATTGTGTTCTGAATTTCTGAGGCTTTGCTGAGGCCCAGCCACCCTGGAGCCAACCCAAAAAGCTGTGGGTTTTCTTTTCTCCACTGTCAGTTGTTTCTCCCCAAGCTTTTATTCTATTTTATTTTTAATTGACATATAATTGTGTATATTTGTGAGGGATTAAGTGATGTTTTGATCTGTGTATACATTAGAGAAAGATTCAGTCATGTTAATCAAAATATTCATCACTTCACCAATTTATTATTTTTATGTGGTAGAAGTGTTAAAAATATATTTTAGAAATTTGAAAATGTATAATACTTCATTATTAACTGTGGTCACCACACACAGCAATAGATAGCTAAAATCCAGTCTTCCAGTGTAACTGGAACATTATAGCTTTTGATCAACTGCTTTCCTTTTCTTGCTGTCACTCAGTCTTGGAAAACTACTTTACTCATCTCTATTTCTTCAAGTTTAATTTTTTTTTTTTTTTTTTTTAGATTAAGCCTATAAATGAGATCATGTAGCAAGTGCCTTTTTTTTTTTCATCTGGATTATTTCACTTAGCCAAGTGTCCTGTGGTTTTCTCTCTATTGTTAAAAAATGATAGATTTTCCTTGCTTATCCAAGCTATATAATATTTTATTTATATCTCTTTATCTATATATCTATATCAAATTATCTTTGGTCAATCAATCTGGTCCATTTGTTGATGAATGCTTAGGATTGTTTCATATATTAGGTATTATGAATAATGTTAAAATAAACATAAGACTCTGCAAATCTTTCTTTAACCTTCTGATCTCAAGCACTGATGGAAAGAATTGATGAGGAAACACACAAATAAAGACTCCTTATGCTTATGAACTAGAAGAGTTAATAATAAGAAAATGTACACCTCAAGGTTAGTACAGAACAAAATTCCAGTATGATTCTTTATAGAAATAGTCAATTTTAATAGTCAATTTGTATAGAATCAGAATAGATCCCAAATAGCCAAAATAATGTTCAGCAAAGCAGCTGGAATCATACTACTTGTGTTATAAAATAATTGTAATCAAAGTAATATGACACTAGTCTTAAAACAGGCACTCTTAAATCAGTCATGACGGGACAAAAAAAAAACCCAAATCTTTACAATGAATTGATTTTCAACATAGGTACCAAAAACACATGATGAAGGAAAATGGTGTCTTTAATAAGTCATGTTAGTAAACTGAACATCCATTTGAAAACTTGTTACATCTTTTTCTTATACTATGTACAAAATAATTCAGCATGAATAAAAACAGTTATGTATTTTATATTGGACTATCCTCTGAACCAAAATGCCACCATTTTTAGGAACTTGGCTAGGCCTTCACCCAAAAGCCTTCACAGCTGTGCTTGTTGACCATTGACTCCACTTATACAAGAAGGGTCTGAAGAGGATCATGGGACCCACACCTGAGTATCTAGCCACACCTCCAAAGCAATAGTATGCAATTCTTTCATAATTAAAAATGACTTCAGGGTCTCCAGAAGGGTCTAGAGCATCAGTTCTCAACCCATGGGCCACATCCTTATGGGTATCAAATAACCCTTCAAAGAGGTCGCCTAACACCATTGGAAAATACAGATACTTAGGGTATGATTCATAACAGTATCAAAATTACAGTTATGAAGTATCAATGAAAATAATTTTTATGGTTGGGGTCACCACAACATGAGGAACTGTATAAAAGCATCACAGCATTAAGGAAGGTTGAGAACCACTGGCCCAAAGTGTGTAGATGGGGAAGGATTAGAAGAAGGGACTCCATCCTTATAGCCATGGGGAAAGCCATCATCTCTACTGTGTGAAGACTTTCCAGTGCAGCTTTTTTGAAGGTTGTCTATGATTCTTCCTTATATCTTCACCCATTGCTTTGAAAGTAATCCTAATAAACTCACTGGTTCCCACAGATGAACTTTGGTGGGACTGAACTTTGCAGGTGAGGATTAGATGTTATTTAGTCCATCTGGCCCCAGGGCAAAAATTCTTACAACAAAATGTCAGATCAGAAGCTATGAAAATAGGAGAAGAAATTGAGGGGGGGTCTTAAAACACTGGTCCAGATAATAACTTCCTAAATAGGGATTTAGAAGTGTAGACAGCAGTAGATACAGCAGCAGAAATTGACACACAGGTTGGCATTAAACTGAAAGGATCTGCATACCTAAGCAAATAAAAAATGACAGAGACAACTCAGAAAAAAAAAAGGGATTGTTACAGGCCATATTTATAGAAGAATAAGACGCTAATATCCAAGATCCATGGCAAGTCAACTGAAATGAAACAAACCACTTGGTTTAAAGAAAAAAAATTGGGAACAAGATCTGAACAGACATTCCTCCAAAGTGATACTAGTGACTCACAACACGAAGAAATATCCAACACCTATAACCATTAGTGAAACTCACAACACGAAGAAATATCCAACACCTATAACCATTAGTGAAACGAAAGGCAAAGCTGTGGTGAGTGAGCTGTCACTTATGTTTATGAGAGTTGCTATCAGTAAAGAGATGAAAGGCTCGGGGTGGGGGCTTGGGGGTGGTTGGCAAGGAGCTGAATAAGGAAGGTACATCAGTACAGCCACTTTGGAAACTACGATGGAGATTCTTCAAAACCCCCGAGGTAGAACTAGCAGCAAATCCACTGCTGAACATGCATTCAAAGGCACGGGCTGGTGTGTGGAAGACTGTGTCCTCCTCCTGGGCTGCTCTTCCCATCCAGGATGGGCATGTGTGGTTAGTCACTTTGCAGGAGGTCTGTACTAGCTTCCTCATCTCTGAGAAACTACTGTCACCTGGGGCAAACTCTCTTTGTCATATATGTGGGCTGTGTTGTAAGGATGGGAAATCTTGGCACCTTGTTGCTTTGTGAATCCCAGACAGTGTACATAGGTCATCATTAACAGGACAGGAAGCCAAGGAGGTCAAAATTCTAAGTTCATTTCTTAGCTGTGTTAACAATCTTCATTCTGCCTCAGGAATGATCCTAAGGTACACTTGTTGATCTGATCTGTTGGTTTCTGAAATAGGTAGCTTGGGAGGGGGGAAGCATAGGTACTTTGGCTCAAACTACGTTTTGAACTTTAGATCAGACAGATGCTGACTATATAGGATGCTAGATGAATCACTCCACAAACATTTATAGAGCTACCATAAGTTTGCCTAACCCTAATGCCGGACCTGTCACCCCCAGCTCTAGCTCTAGCTCTAGCCCATCCCAAGAGCAGTTGTGGAGGCACTGCAATGTTTCTTTACCTTAACTCTTCATGGTGCACATGTGGACTGAGGAGCTGTTCCTTGAGGGGTGCCCTGCATAGTGATATCTAAAGGATACTATGCGCATACAGAGACCAAGGGTGCTGGTTGTTGAGAGTAAAGCACCAAGTGATATCAGATCAGGGCTGATCACTATAAAGTAAAAAACTTCCAAAAGGCTGGGACACTCCAAAAGAGGCTCTATGCCTGAAATACCATCTGTCTTAAGACTTGTGGAATTAGGGCAGCATAGCAACGTGGATGGGCACAGACGAACACATATTCTTGCATTAGTTTCCTTGATAAGATCAGGTATTTTGACTAAAAACTGTATATCATTCTTCAACTCCTTGGAGAACTGCCTCCTTCTTCCTCTTTCTCTTCCCCTTCTTCTCCTGCTTCTTCTTTTTCTTCTTCCTCCACTTCCTCTCTCTCTTCCTTCTCCTCCTCCTCTTCCTCCTTTTCTTTCTTTTTCGTTTTTTGAACCAGAGCTTCTCTTTCCTCCACTTCCTCTCTCTCTTCCTTCTCCTCCTCCTCTTCCTCCTCCTTTTCTTTCTTTTTCTTTTGTTGAACCAGAGCTTCTCTGTATAGCTCTGGCTGTCCTGGAACTCTCTATGTGTACCAGGCTGTCCTCAAACTCAGAAATCCACCTGCCTCTGCCTCCTGAGTGCTGGGATTAAAGGCGTGTACCATACAGTCCTTGGGGAACCTTCTTAAGCTTAGCAGTTGAAAAAGTACTTTTCTGAAAACAAAAGTTAGATAGTTAATTAGTTTATTTATTTATTTACTTATTTATTTATATTCCTGTGAGTAGGCTGTGAGGCCCAGGGGCTTGCTTAAACATAGGCCAGTACCCACACAGACATATTTATGAATGACACACAGGAGATAGCCAGGCCTAACTGCATCAAGGGAGAAGTGACCACATTTCATACCTTGTACTAGGACAGCAACATGGGAAGTGCTGTCTTTTAGGACTGTAATAGCACCTTTGGTACTTTGTGTCTAGTTTGGGAGAACCACTTTCCTTTTCTAGAAATAAAGGGAGAGAAGCCAGACTATTCTCTCTCTCTCTCTCTCTCTCTCTCTCTCTCTCTCTCTCTCTCTCTCTCTCTCTCTCTCTCTCTCTCTTTCTTTCTTTCTTGTGTGTATCTGTGTATGGGTATGTGGATGTGAGTGCCAGTGTCTGTGAAAGCCAGAAAACAGTGTGGATGGCCCAAGCTGGAGTCCAGGGCAATTGTGGGCTTCCTAGTGTAGGTATTAAGACTGAACTCTGGTCCTCTGCAAGAGCAGCAACACTCTTTTTTTTTTTTTAATTTTTATTTTTTTTTAGATATTTTCTT
>NW_022196891.1:56269693-56295274 GCF_008632895.1 Mastomys coucha | reverse complement strand
TCTTTCTCCACAACCTCTCCAGCATCTGCTGTCACCTGAGTTTTTATCCTAGCCATTCTGACTAGTGTAAGGTGAAAACACTCTTAAGCACTGAGCCACCTCTTCAGCCTGACTGTATTATTTCTTGACAACTGGTCCAAATGCTACTACTTGTGAGAATTTGCTTTGAACTAAATCCCATGGACATTTTTAAACTAGCCATTCCTCTCACCTCTCATATGCACAAAGAACCTTATGAATACTGCATGCATTCCCCAGATGTCCACGGTTGTTATCGTTTGAATGTAAACTCTTCTTCAACAGGCCCATGTGTTTAAATATTTGACTATTAGGTTTTTTTTGCACAGATTTTAGAGATTGTAGAATCTTTTGAGATATGAGGACCTTGCTCTCAACTTAGGATTTAAGAGTGGGGTTAGAGAGTTGTATATTCTGGCCTCACTTCTGGCCTGGGTCTCTCATGTGGTGACCAACTGTCTCATTCTCCACCACCATGGTTCCTGGCATACTGTCTTTGCCCTCTCAACCTGTAAGCTGAGATAAATGTACCCAGTTTTAAGTTGCTTTTTGTCATGTATTTGTCACAATGACCAAGAAAGTAGTTCATACAAGAGTGTCTATAATCTGAAATGCATGAGGAACCTTGCCCCAGACTGCAGGATACATTGTAGGTCTGTGAACACACAGCTCAGTCCCACATGTGGTGTTCACTCTTCTTACATACTTCCCTGGAGGATGTGATAGAAATGTTAGAGGTTTACTAAAGAGACTTTATCCTCCAAAATGCTACTCTGAAAACATATTGGGACATTCTCTGACAGGAAACACAACTTGATTTTAAATTCCCCCAAACAGTAACTGAATTTCACAGTACTGAGTAAATAAAAACTATTAACCCTACCTAGCACCAGTGGGAACATCATAGCTCATTGTAGAGAACCAGGGATGCCAGAAACCCCGCCCAATCACAGGGTTAAGTGAGGAACCTGGTAGCTGAGGTTTACCAGTTGGACTGCCTTCCTACTTAGCCTGGCTGTGCATATGTTTTTATTAATTGTCTCTGTTAATGAAGCTACAAGTAAGCCATGCGATGTCTCGACTGTATCTCTCCTTTCTTTAGCTTCTCAGGGATAGTGCTTCTGTCTAACTACACTTTGCTTCTGACTTTCCTACACCCAAAAGGCAAGAAGGCCATAGTGATCTCTATACCAGGGCTTCTTAACTTTTTCCACCCATCACCCGTTTAACTAGAGAATTTTTTATTTAAGTCTAGTTACGTAGGTATATAAAATAGTATACAAATCAAACATTTGCTGAGAATAAATCATGGAGGAGTTTATTTTAAAACAGCTCTTTGGCCTGCATATAATTCTGCCATTTATTAACAACAAATCAAGCATACTAATGAGATGTATGTGTATGATTATTTTTACATAAGGATTTCAATTGCAGCCTAATATTTGATACTGTAGAACATAGGCCATCCTTGTAGGTTCTCAGGGTTGGTCAATATTTTGATTTTCTAACCATTAATTCTGAGAATTCAGTTTCGTATAAACATGTAGTACAACATGACAGAAATACATTTAGAGCCATTTCAGAAATTGTTAGAAATTCTGCCTGTGTTCAGTCCAAAATTTATGTAACTACTTTTTTAAAAATGTCAAACTCAAATCAACAACTCCAACAGCAATTTTAAAAATCAAACAGTCTAACACAGTATGATCCAAAGATATACTAACTTAACATAGGCTAAGGAATGATAACAGGAAAATATTAAAAATCTTTTTCATGATCAAATTTGCAATCCTCTACTATACATATGCTGCCAGAACAATCAGACCCCTCCATGTGCAGTCCTTGGTTGGTGGTTGAGACCCTGGAAGTTCTGAGGGTACTAGTTAGTTCATATTGTTGTTTGTCCTAAGGGGCTGCAAACCCCTCAGCTCCATTGGTCCTTTCTCTAACTCCTTCACTGGGGACCCTGTACTCAGTTCAATAGATGTCTGTGAGCCTCTACATCTGTATTAGCCAGGTGCTGTCAGAGCCTCTCAGGAGATAGCTATATTTAGGCTGGCTTACCCTTCCTTCAGTCTCTGCTCCATAGTTAATCTCTGCAACTCCTTCCATGGGTATTTGGTTCCCCCTTTTAAGAAGGAGGAGAGGACCTCGGCTCTGTGAAGGTTCTGTGCCCCAGTGTAGGGAAATGTCAGGGCCAATAAGTGGGAGAGGGTGGGGTGGCAAGCATGGGGAGGGGGGGCAACAGGGGTTTGTTTTTGTTGTCTTTGTTTGTTTCTTTGTTTTTTGGAGGGGAAACTGGGAAAGGAGAAATTTACATGTAAATAAAGAAAATATATAATAAAAAAAAGAAAAAATTATGGCAAAGATTAAAAAAATCTTTTTCATAATTGAAATAGTATACTTGTTTTAGAATAGAAAATGTCCTATGAACAGTTTAAGAAGCTGCCCAGTGAGGAAACTGCCTTTTATAACAAGCCGTAGTCTTGTGTCTGATTCAGGCATGTTATTTGGTGATGTACAGAGTCACTGTACTTGTGCATTGCAAAGACAGAAGGGCACTTTCAGAACCAAGACCACAGGGAAATCACAGCTTGAAACATGGGAGAGAGCTTCCAGAAATACATGCTGGATTTTGAATTAACTTTTGGCAGCTGCACATTGGGAAATCTTCTGTTGCCAACGTTTTCTCTACCAATGTTCAGGTACTATTGCAGCTGACAGCTTCGGAAGCCAGGTTCTAGACCAGGTGAACACGAATGGAAGGCTGGTGGGTGAAGCTGAAGCCAGGCAACAAGGAGGCTTCCTAGAGAGAACAAATAGATCCTAACTGAGAAAGCAGTACTAGCTTGAATAAATACTCCATGTCCCCAGAGACAATGAACAAGAAATTCAGAGGAATAGTCAACTCCTGATGAAAATGGACAAGAAGTAACAAAAATGTGAAATGAAAACACGATCATGTTTAAAACAACACAACAATTCCAAGAATACTTTGCACTGATCCGCCTTGCCCCAGCTTTCTCCAAGTGGCGTCTTCTCTAATCGAGGCTGTATCTGGTTTCTAATCTGGGGACCACTGCTTTGGGTCAGTTGATTTTTTTTTTTTTACTTTGGATTGTAACAGAGGAAGAGCTGACCCTGTGGTTTAGTTCCAGGTCCCTAGGGGAGTCTCACATTAAATGGCACCCTCTCAGAATATGAGGAGGGATGGAATCCAGAGGTAGGTCTTCTCCAGCTTTTGTAGGCAGATAGCTTATGAACACAGCAGTTCTCTTGGGCAGGGGGATTATGGCTTAACATGAAGGACACGGGAAAGGAAGTGGATGCTACTTGGCCCAGCAAGAAGAGCAGAAAGTCAGTCAAGCTTAGTGGAGAAAAGTAACAATGGAGGTTGAACTTGATTGGCTTAGCCAGAAGAATCTCAGGCGCCCCCAATCAGTGTAGTCCAGCTAGCTTCTGTCAGACATCTTCCCTGGAACCCAATTTGATTTTCATTCCCAACTCTCCTGTGTTTAGTCCTTTGAGACCCTGTTCAGGCTAGACTACCTTCCTAAACTTTCTCCAGTTTCCCCATCTCTGTCTCTCTCTGACTCTGTGTCTCTCTTCCCTCCTTGTCTCCCTTCCCCTTCCCTTCCCCTCATCTGTTCTCTCCACCCCCATGTTTAATCTCCAAGCCTGTTTAGACGCCTTCACCCAGAGTGTGTCAGAGTTTATCAGGCGAATTGGAAGCTCTCTGAATCTGTAGCCTCCCTCCCTGCGAACTACTACACTGATTCACTTAGAAAACCACTTCTATTTATTTTTGTCTTTTTACCACCCAAGCAGCAGCCTTAAAGAATGTAATTTGGTTTTGTTCATTCTTGCATCTTTGACATATTCTATAAGATTTCTTTAAACCTATAGTTTCTGCCCCATAATTTTTGTACAGCTTAGCTTGCTGAAGAATGGCTTTGACAACTTTTTCTGTAGTCTGATGTTGCTTGAGTCCAACTCCTGATGTGGTTCAATAGCTTCTTTAATCCTTTTATTTCCAGTGAACTGGCAGCAGGATTCTAAGCTGAAAGAGATGCAGGGTCCATCCTTTCACTAGACTAAGGGTAGAGCACTGGGGAGCATGCAATGCTGTCTTCTTTCTCTGAAGTCTAGACAGGTGCTGATGCTCTGCCCAGATCCATTAATTTGTCATGGACTGTAGAATACTATAACTCTTTAAAACATTTAAAATCTTCTTGGATGTATGTGGCATGTATGCTTATGTATATGTTTGTGTGTTTACATACTCATATGCATAGATGTATGTATACATGTAGAGGTCAGAGGTCAATATTGGATGTCTTCTTTATGTTTTTGAGACAAAGTGTCTCACTGAATTTGGCCAGGTTGATTGGTCAACAAGCCCCAGGGATCCTCCTAGCTCTGCATCTCCAGTGCTGGGATTACAGGTACACAGGACCATGCGGGTGTTTCAGATATGAATTTATGTCCTTGGATTTTCATGACACGTGCTTTATTGAGACATCTCAGTTCCAGGAATATTATGTTGTTATTTATTATTTATTATTTATTTATTAACTGAGACTTTCTATCAAAAGATACTTCTCATTTGTTATTCTATTAATTAGTGTTTAAATTTTGAAAGAAAAGCCAGAGTAAATCAAGATAATTTCTTTTTATTTTCAGAGGAACATTTCCCACAATCCTCCACCAATTATTTTAATTATTATAAATGCATGTATGTATATATCTGTTCAATGTGTTTGATATCATTCATGACATTATGGTCATCATTATGAATCTCATTCAATGTGTATCCTGTGTTGTATGTGTATAAGTATGCATGTGTGGTTTGAATGCATGATGTATTATGTGTTCATGTCACTGTATACACATACATGTGCATGTATGTGTTGAAAACAGAGGTTGGTATCAGGTATTTCTCTCTGTCTCTGTCTCTGTCTCTGTTTCTGTCTCTCTCTCTCTGTCAAGACAAGTGTCCCTCACTGAATGTGAAGCTCATATTTTTAAGTAGGCAGACCAGTTATCCTCCTGTCTCCACTCTCTCAGTGCTAGGGTTACAGACACCTACTGCCACACTCTGCTTTTTACATGAGTTCTGGAGATCCAAACTCAGGCTTTCTGCTTGGGTGGGAGGGGCTTTATTTAGTTCACTGAACCATCTCCTCAGCTTGTGTCTTCTTCTTTGAGAGCCTCTTTCAAGGATCCTTTTGACATGACCTTAGCAGTCTCTTGTATCTTTCCCTGTGACACAGCAACATTTGGGGCTTACTAAGTATATTTCTTGATCTATACCTAGAATCTGCCATCTCTTCTTCAGGCATCAATCTTTGGCTTTTTGAATGGTAAGTGCTATCTTAAAACTATGACCTAGACACAAAGTATTATTTGTAACTGCTAGGAAGATCATTGTTGCTAAGGCTGCCAGTGTAATTTCAAAGTATCCCTCAATATTTAAAGATAGTACAGCTCATGATCTCCCCTCAATACTTCTAATGCAAAGCTTCTAGCACAGACTTTTAAGAAGCACAGCAGGCTGGGGAAAATGCCAGTGCTGGTATCACTAGTATGATTACTAACAGTTACTTTTTTCAGGGTCTTGCTCCATGGTCCACCCTTGACCTTGAACTAGCCATCCTCTTTTTTCAGCCCCAAACCTCCCACCCTGTGTGGGCCTTATAGACATGCTCTGCTACACTCAGCAATAATTACCTTAAACTTTTAAAATCTGCACTGCCTCTATTTCAAAGTAGACTTTACTTTTAGACTAGTTTTAGATTTATAGCAGTAGATGGCCCAGGATTTCCATACAATGCTTCCCTCTATCTCAGAGGATGGAGTAGCCTACATTGACATAGCATTATCAACTAGGGCCCACAGGAGCTGTATACTCTACAGGTATTGACTAATGTTTGTATGTGTCTACCATCCTAGTATCATACAGAATAGTTTATCTGATCGGCTCTATTATATCAACAAAAATTCTTTCCTTTTATCACTAAATTCCTGACAACCATTGATATCTTACTGTCTTTGTAGTTTTGACAATATATGAATGTCAGATTATAATAGTGCTATCTATGGTGTTCTTTCCAGTTATTTAATTTATTATCATGGATTGAACTCTCTTCTGTATGTTTTTACAGCTACTACACTGAATCCCACTCTCTGGATGTACTACAGATTATTTATCCATCTACTTATTGAAATATAGCTTGTTTTTTATTTTTTTCTGAATTTCAGCACTAATATATATGTACATATATGTATCATATATATATTTATATTGTCTGTACATATTCTCAATTCTTTTGAGTAAACACCAGTTGCTAGAATGTATTATAAATGTATTTACTTCTATAAGAAACTGCCAAACAATTTTTTCAAAGTGTCCATACCACCCTGAGTCCCCACTAGGGGTGAGTGAGAGTTCCCACTGCTCCATTATCCCCCAGCATTTGGTGCTATTTGTGTTTTTTGTCTTGACTGCTTTAATAGGCAGGCAATAGTGTCTCGCTGAGGGGTCAGCCTGTGATTTCTTAGTGGCATATAGCTAGCTAGCTTCCTTTCCTGCACTTTCCTATTTGTACAACTTCTCTGGATGTGTTTATTAAGGATGTTTGTCCATGCCAGGCAGTGGTGGCACACGCCTTTAATCCCAGCACTTGGGAGGCAGAGGCAGGCAGATCTCTTAGTTCGAGGCCAACCTGGTCTACAGAGTGAGTTCCAGGACAGCCACGGCTATACAGAGAAACCCTGTCTCGAACCCTGTCTCCCCAAAAGGATGTTTGCCTGTTTTAGACTCTCACTGTTTTTCCTCCTTCTGACTATGTCCCATGCTTACTTGAATCAGTGTGGAGAGAAGGTGAGTCCCTGAGTTTGAGCCTAAGCTGTGCCCACCATCTCTTTCTGATATTTGATTGATTGGTGAACAGTTAGCCAGAAAGCTATTTGGGTGTTTCTTGGGAATAAATCCATGTAAGGATATTGTGAGAGCTGTAGAATGCATCTTTTTATGAACATTGGGTTGAAGTAAACAGGAGTAATGTAGCTCTTACTGCTATGGGAAGTACAAGACTCAAGATTTTAAATTGGGGAACAATATGTTTTGTGCTGATAATCAGTAAAACAAGTAAGGCAGAAAATTCTATGTGCAGTATGAACACATAGCTATATCTCTAAATAGAGAAAAATGAGGAAAAATATGATCCAATGAAATATTGGTATTAAAAGAAATTTCATTTTCTCTTCTGTATTTTCCATGTTGGAAATTATCATGGAACAAAATTATATAAAATACAATGCATGAATAGCATGCCCTGAGATTTTTTTTCCTGGAGTACTAAGACTCATTTAAAACATACACAAGAGGTTTCATATGGTGAGAAAGCCACACTGTCATTAGCTCTGGGCTGGCATCAAGTAGGTGCTCAATAAATATTTGTTGAATGGATGAATGATTACATATGCATGTGTATGAGTTGGCGCAAAGCTAACTACAAGCCTAGTATAGGTGAAGAGTTTTTAATGGAGTGTTACTGAAAATGAAAAGCCCAGCTTCTCGGCACTTGGCCCGGTGTCCGTTGTTACTGGCCTCAGAGCATCCTTACAGGAGGAAGATATGCACTGCATAAAGATGGTTACTTCTTTAAGTGAGCAGCGAGAACCCCATGTGCTGTCATGCCCTGTGGTCCCCCTGATATCCAGAAATAACCCTGGCTAGGGAATTTCCTGTCTTTGTGGAGTTCTCCAGAATGGGAACAGGGGACAAATTTGTCAGCCATATTTACTTTCTAAAACTCCCACCAGACAAGGTACATGGTTGAAAAGGGCCAGCCAATAATATCTTTGTTTGCCTAAGAAAATAACCCAACATCTTTCCTTTCTTTTAATAGAGAGCCACGAATTTAGTATGTTCTTTCATGTTGTCTTTTGGAGGATGGGAGAAGGAAATGGTTTGAGGAGGATGGAAAGAGTCACAGTCACTTACTTTGGAAAGTCTGAACAATTAGAGAAACCAAATGTTAAAGGGCAGAGTGTGGGGGTACATGTCTGAAAGCCCAGCACTCAGGAGATAGATGCAGGAAGATCAGGAGTACAAGCCTAGCTTCAGCTACATAGGAAGTTGGTGGCCAGCTTGGGCTACATGAGAACCTGTCTCAAAACCCAAGCAAACAGACAAAGTTAAGAGGCAAAGAGCTGAATTATCACCTTTGAGATAATTGGAATTGCCACAGTAGAAGTGGCATAGAGAAACCAAGAGTAATGACTAGACTGGAGTAAGCAGATATAATTTTTCAAAGTTAGTAGAATATTGGATTTTCTGAGGCACTGTGGCTATTTGATGCTAAAAGTTTAAAATGAATTTATAAAATTTTTGTGTTAAACCTATTCTAGAAAGCACAGATCATTTATCATGCTTACAGTATCTTTTCTGATAAACAGGCCAATATCCTAGATAGAGAAGGGGAAATATAAATTTCTAGTCTCAAGAAAGGACTCTAACTGCCCTGGTGGTGGTATAGGCCTACATTCCCAGGCACTAAAGACTCAGCAGCAAGAAGATGGCAAGTTCAAGGGTTAGCTGGTTAGTGTGAAGCCAGGTCAGGACCAGCCCATCTGCACAATTTAGCTAGATTCTCCCTTAAAATAAACAGTATAAAAAGAAGCTGAAAATATATCTCCATGGTAGAAAGCCTTTGTCCAGCACACGTAGGACTCTGAACTCAGTCCCTAGCCTAGGATTATAATCTCATCCCCCAAATGCCATTTATCTTGTTCTTCTCACTCCTCTAATATCTGAGTCACCTGCTGACATCAAAAGCAATGCAAATTTAAAATACTAGCATGGCGACTAGAAAGATAACTCAGTCATTAAAACACTTGCCTTTGCAGGCCCGAAGACCTGAGTGTAGCCCCTAAAACCTGTGTGAAAAATCCAGGTAGGCATGGAAGGCCTGCCCTGGTATGTGCCACTGCGAGGAAAGAACCTATGACAGATAGATGGCAATGATGGAGGAGCAGAGCACACACTGTGGAAGAAAGGTGGAACTGGTGATATGACAGTGGTGACTATTGAGAAAGAAGCTGAGGTAGATGGTTGATCATGTCGTTTGTTGCCCAGTAGAGTCACTGAGATGGTGTGTAGCAGCCAGGAGCTTAAGCAGATGTTCATACCCCTGAACAAGTTGCCTGGGAAATGGGTCACCCTATATTTTGGCAATGATGGGAATCTAAGATGAGGAATGGTTCACTTTCTAGATTAGACCTACTTGAATGACTACCATGTCCTGTGATGCTGCTGCTGAAGGCTATGTGTGTAGGTCAGTGACCCTTATGTGGCCAAGGTCTGGGTTGGTGTCTGAGAACCATGTTGAGAACCGTGTTGAGATCTGAGGACCTGAGGATATGCACAGCCTGTGCCCTGTCCTGAGTCTGAGTTCATGTTGATGGGCCTTGTTCCTGGGGACTATACTGATGTGAATGACCTGCACTGCCACCTGAGACCGTAGTGAGGACCAGGTCCAGTCTGCTGTCGAGGATCATGTCTGGGTTCAATGGCCTTAATGTTACTGGGTCTGTGTTCATGGCCATGACCTGAGCTACCACTTAAAGCCATGTGGATGTCTGTTGTTTGTGCTGTAGCTGGGGCCTTATCAATGTGAGTGGCCTCAGCTGCCACCTGGCTTCAGGGTAATGTCTGGGCTTGTGTTCTGGTGAGGACCGTGTTTAGGTCCATAGTCTTACTGCTGCTAAGTCTGTGTTGATGCCCATGCCCTGTGTTGGCACTGAATACTGGTTAGATGTGTGAAACTGCAGCCAGAAGCCATGTCTGTGATCTGCATCAGAGGGCCTTATCCCCTATGGCAACCATAAGCCCTGTTTGTGGTCTGTGCAGATGTCAGAAATCATTTGGAAGCCCACAATCTTTGGCCAGTGAGAACAAATAAGCTTCTTTCACAGTGAGTGATATTAATGTATTCAGTTGAGAAAGAGGCACATGGAAGACTTTGGTGGCAACACCTACTACCTCCATCCCAAGTCTGCCCCTGCCAAAAAACAGTAGTAGACAGGAATCTATTGGAGAGAACTCTTAAAACCTGTGGTAGGATGCTGGGGGTGTCACCCTTCACAGTAGAATAACTTCCGTCAGGGATACAGGAGGGAAAGCCTCAGCCCCATCTAGGGGGCAGCGACGGAGAGTTTGACAACACCTCAGAGGATTTTGTTTGTTTGTTTTTGTTTGCTTGTTTGTTTGGTGAGAGAGGGTAACAAGGATGTGGGGAGGACAGAGAAGGACTTGGAAGTAAATATAATAGGGAAGTATAATTTGAAACCCTCAAAGAATCAATGAAAATATTATGTTGGGAGCAGGGAGAAAAACCAGGCATGCTTAGGGCACTTGGAATCTCAGCTTTGGTGGTGGGAAGTAGAAACAGGCAGATCCTTAGAGTTCACCAGCCAGCCAATTGAGAATGTTTGAAACAGGAGTCATATAGAGCTCATTATGGTCCTTTACTATCTGTGATCCCTAATGCTTAAGACATAAGATGTCTGGCCTTGGCTGATGTGTTTGGATACAGGCCCCATCTGGTGGTGCTCTTCTGGGATGTGGTGAATCCCTTGGAACAGTGGTTTTCAACCTTTCTAATGCTGAGACCCAAAAATACAATTCCTCATGTTGTGCTGACCCCCAGCCATAAAATTACTTTTGTTACCACTTCGTGACTGTAATTATGCCATGGTTATGAATAATAATGTAAGTATCTGTGCTTCTGATGGCCTTAAGTGACCCCTGTGAAAGGGTCATTTGACCCCCCAGAGGGGTCAAGACCCATGGGTCAAGAACCACTGATTTGGAGGTTTTCAATGTAGTCTGGTTTCCTCTTCCATCTTAGCCTTCTAGTCTGTAGAGACATGAACAAGTAGCCACATGTTCCTGCTGCTGAACATTCATCTCTAGGATGGAGCATCCCCTCAGAACACATCCTTCCTCCCCTAAGTTGCTTCTTGTCAGGTATTTGCTCACAGTGTTGAGAAAAGTACTTGCTATTGGTTAAGTTCCTTAACCTTTTTGTTTCAGTTGTTTTGTTGGAAAAATGTGGAGGAAAATACCAATAGGGATACTGTGAAGATGAAAGCAGAGAATATAAAGTTTTGTGAGGGTGCCTTAGACCCTTCATGCAGTTCTCTGTGTCACCTTGGATCCCACATACAGGTTCACACAGCAGACTTAGTTTTCTATCCACTAGTTCTGAGAAGGTGTGGATATGAGTTCAGTGTTGCTTCAGTGTCACATGTGCAGCCTGACCATTCTTCCCCATGTTCACACAGTCATTTTGGTCCAGAGTAAAGAATCATTTTGCTGAATCTATTGAATCAGTCTCTTGCCACGGAGCTGGTCTTAGAGGACTATGTCCCTTATTTCTAGTTAAATATTTACATCACACTATATAAAGCATGTCTATTATATGACAACTTGTCTATTTATGTCCCTGGAGTTGATCTTTGCTGGCTTTTTGGTGGGGTGGGGTCAAGTTGGCATGAGATGAAATCTATAACCATAGAAGGCTTCAAGGTCATACTAGATGCTCCAATTATCTTCGTATTTCTCAACTAATGAGGGTATTTTCTCTTTGAAGACATGATAAGACTTCTATTCTATGGGAGAGATACTACTGCCTTCATCAATTTGAGGATAAGTAATGTGAGACCCTGAGAGGAGTTGTAATTTTCCACAGATCACACAGTTAACAAACTAATTAAAGTACAATGCAGATAATGTGACATTAGA
This sequence comes from Mastomys coucha, assembly GCF_008632895.1. Lineage (NCBI taxonomy): Eukaryota > Metazoa > Chordata > Mammalia > Rodentia > Muridae > Mastomys > Mastomys coucha. Next base: position 56,283,444 of record NW_022196891.1, on the reverse strand, counting down.
GCATCGGGTATTAGAGCTGGCCCCCAGTCGAATGTAGCTGATTTCGGTAGGTGAATGAATGGTGTTAGGTAGCATCTTTTAAGGCTCTCCAGTGTCCTAACAATGGGATGTGATGGTTATCCTTTGGCCTTGGCAATTGAGTTAACTGTACATCAGACTACTTGTCAGACTAACAAAGAAGAGTTGTTTAGAATCACTGAGAAGAGAGGTGAGCCAATGGAGATTGATGTACTGGCTTCTAGCAGCACCCCTAGTATTTCTACCACGTAGTATGGAGTGGGCTAGCTTAGGGAAATATGACAAATGTCTCCTTCTGGCCTGTCCATTCCTTGTACTTTTTCATTTACCATTGATTATAACTTATATTGCTCAGGACTTAATATGGCTAAGGATTCTGTAAAGAAGGTCTGTATACCTTATTCTCTATCATGGATAGGTACTTCCTTCTCTAAATACTGTGGTTACAAAGGTTCATCCTGTAAGATGTCATGGTCTGACTGATAGTCATTGCTGTATCCCTACATTTATAGAACATCCATTTTAAAATGTAGAAAGCTAAAAAATATTTTCCTAACTTTGGGCTTGAAGATTTAGCTTGTAGAAGAGAGAAATACCCAGGAAAGTGTTCGTTACCAGGGGTCCCTGCCCATCTTCCCTTGGACATAAAGTAGGGTTTCCAGCACACAGACAACCTCTGATGCCTCGCTTCTCAAGCTGGTGCCTACTAGCTCCTGCTGGAGAGATGCCAGCAGACGAAGGAGGATGCGAAGAGAACAGCTGTCTGTCCAGACCTACTGCCCACACCTACCTCTCTCAACCTGTAACTGGGCCTCCCTAGTTTCCAGCTTAGCTTGGCAGTACTGCCCTGTGCAATGTCTCCAAGAAGTCTCTATGCTCCCAGGCTTCTGGGGCACCCAAAGGGGCAGACTGAGTAAGCTGTGGGAACACAGAGCAGCCTTGGGGAGAGGGCTGCTGCATGACTTCTGGGCAGGCAGTCCTGGAATGAGTTGGCAGGCTTTGTTCCAGTCCTGAGGGACTGGTACCCACATCAGGAAACCACCCTCTGAACTGGCCCCATTTTTGGCAGACTGAATGGAGAAATGGCAGAAAGAAGGAAAGGAGAATGTAGAATTCCAGCCCACCTTATAGGCAGGTCTCCGGGTGGTGGGTAGCAAAGTGGGGGAGCTTGAGGGGCCTGGTAGGCAAGGGGACATTGTGTAGCATCGGACCTGTCTGCTAAGATGGGTCTGCCTCTGAGGACACACCATCCTACTGTCTTCGCACACTTGTGAGGAACACCCAGATTCAACAGAGAATGGATGAAGGAAAATATTTTTTCTCAAGTAGTAATTTCCTTCCATGACACTAGTTAGGGCCACCCCTTCTCCCTCTTCCCACCCCTTGCTCAGGCTCTTGCCAGGAAGGAAAACCCTATGTACACACCTGGAATTGTAGACCAGACGAAAACATCAAGACAGTCACTTGATGGAGTACAGATTCTCAGCTTTACTGGAGCAGCTGCACCAGACAGCTCCTTTGGCTGAGCCTGTGACCATCTGGGAGAGTCCCCTGATCTGTGCCCCACCACACCTTATACTACCTTCTTCTTGTCACATCACCTTGCCCTTGGCACATCTACCACCAACAACCCTGTTAATAGGGCAGTATTATGAAAAAGATAGAGGGTTTCTGAAAATAAATCGGGACCCAATGTGATGAAGGGGGAGGAGAAGCTTTCTGAATATTGGATTAAGACTGGCTCCAAGAATATTGATATTCCCATAAGAAGGTCGTTAGCTTGCCCACTACTTTAGACCTCATAAATATTTCATTGGTTGATTTAAGTACTGAGATTTTAAATCCCCCCTCCCCTTCATTCTCAGCAGCACTCATGCCATCCTCCTGATTCTGGGCTCCAACATGGCTCTGAGGTGACACTATGTGGTAGCTTGGAGGCTGAGTCCCTGTTCAGCTCAAAGGGATCTAAATTTATATCTAACCAGGGACATCCAGTGTGGCCTGAGCAAGGTTTCCAGAAGGCAAATAAGCTTTCACATGTATTTGTGACTCACTGAGGAAGCTGACTTCCCTGGCTAGCCAGTGCCAGAGTGGCCAGTAGTCCAATTAGCTTTTTGCTTCAGCTCAACTAAGGAAGGGCAAATCAATTTTCATTATAGCACTTGGGGCTAAAAGAGGAATTGAAACTAGTTGGGTCTCTCAAATACTGAGCCAGGATGGACGTGTCTGTTCTTGTTTCCTAAGATCAGAATAAGGAGAGCTCACTATACAATAGTATAACTTCCTGAGAACTTTGGTTTTTTTTTTTTCTTCCATTATTAGTGCCTCATATCACATGGAAGGAAAATAGCTACTCAGCATAATCTAGAAATATCTTTAGTCCCAATCCTTTCTTTCCTAAGTTCAATAAGACAACCTTTCAAGTGATATATGTACGTGCTGTTGTAAAAATTACAGGAGGGTCAAATAGTAGACGGAGCTGTCAGTCACAGTTGGGGGCCTGGAAAGGAGCTTGGTCATGGAGACTTGACAAGTCACATAAGCTGTCAATTGTTTTACACTTTATAGTCACCAACCAGTGACTATAACCAATATAACCAATGTTATATTCTGATTCATGGTTGTATGTGAAGAACATTAAGTTTTCATTGGCATGAAAAGGAACAAAGAATTGATCATTGTAGATTTATTAAAGAGCCAAGGGTCAGCTACAGGCTCAAGAGCTTACACAAATGTCACAAGGCTCTGGTTTCTCCTGGCTCTGTTCTCCTCAGGAAAGCTCTACTCTGGGTAGCAAGGTGACTACCAGCTTTCTTTCCAGTGAGGACGGACTCTCATTTCCTGATGATCCAGCAACCTCTTAAGTGCAAGTAATAAGAAATCACTGAGCCAATGTGTCTTATGTGTTTAATTTTGAAATCCCAGGGACCGGTAGGGATGGCATGCTGGCCAAGCTTAGGTGTCATATAAAGCTCTGGGGCCAAATCTATCCAAATTCTATGTGACAAGAGAAGAGGATGGGTGGCATCTTAAGGGAGATCAAGGCATTGATACCATGATGCAGGACTGTTAATGTTGACATACAACCTTTTAAGGCTACTTAATGTCTTCCATATTGCTGAATATGGGAGTCAATTCTTCTTCTTATACGATGGTTAGCACCACTGGTCATAGGGGGCTATTCCCATCATCTTATAACATTTTTTGCCATTTGGATTGAATTCTCCCACCCCTCTCTGTCTTTGTGCCTCTCCACCCCCTTGTTCCTTTGCTGGTTCTTCTTACTCTCTCTAGTTGGATCAACTAAAGGCCCAATCAGAAACCATGTCAATGACTTGAACAGAAAACATACACAGAATATGCCAGTGTATGGTTTTTATTAGCACCCTTAGGCAATAGTAGAAAGTGGCTAAGAGAGGGGGTAAAAGAGGACTCTAAAGGATGGAGAATTAATAAATGAGCAAGCAGCTATTATGTCTGGGGCCAAGGGGAATGAACAAGGAAGGAACCCTTTCCTAGCCCCAGCTGAGGTTTAGCTCTCTCTAAAGGAGACTAGGCAGCCCTAGGCAAGGGAAAGCTGCCAGTGGTAAAGAAACTTGACAAACATGGGAAGAGGCTGGAGAGGATGAGCTGCAGCTGGTCCAGGAGGGTTGTGGAGACAAAGGACTCTCACCCTGTCAGTCATCAGTCAATGGGGCCAAATCTAAGGCACTTACTTGTCAGGAGCTGTGTGTAGCTCTACCTCTGTAGCCTGTCAGGCTGAGACATCAGAATCTAGCTCTTGCCTACTCTGCACTTCACCTGGCAGCAAGTACATCAGTTCTACATATAGAATGTATACGGGATTAGAGAGCAACCATGCTCAAATCCACTGTGACCGTCCCCTGGATTATGGTATTGCCTTCTCACTAGAGGCCCACTCTGTCCCTTTGGTCTCAATATTTTAAATTTCTCACCCCACTGTCTTCTCAAGTACCCTCTTTCTTTGAAAACGTTGGATACAAGTCGCTGTATAGAAAGCATTTCCTCCCCCAGCTTCTTTCAGAATGTTTTTAAAACGTGTTTAGTTTTCTATAGTTTGTAGATGCTATGTGCAACTCTAGTGTTTCTGCCTTCTATTCTGCTTGGTGTTTTCTGACCTTCTTTGATCTGTGGTTCGGCATCTGAGGGCAATTTGGAAACGCTTTCAGTCTCATATGATCAAATGTGTTTCCTGTTCCTCACTCTTCCCCTCTCCTTCTGATATCCCGATTATGCCAGTGATTTCTTATTATCCCACATTTCACGAATATTCTGTTAATGTCTTTCATTCTCTGTTATTCAGAAGTCTACCAAAGGTGCTCTTTATTCCTTGTACCAAATATTTGAGATTTAGCATTTATTTTTTGATTTCTTTGGAAAGGTATATAATTTTCATTGTTGATGACACTGTATTTTCTTGGAACTCTAGGGAAAGGTTAAAATTCAAAGGTGACTTGGGAGCCTATAGGCAAAGGGCGAAAGAGTTTTGAGAGGTGATTGAGCAAAGGGAAGCAGTTTGGAAATTGCAGGGTGATGCATTGTGGGAAACGTGAGGAAAGTCATTGGAAGATAAATATTATTTTAGTGAGTATTATTTTGTAGGTAAGTTTGAAGTGTGCATTCCTTTTGGGGAGGACTGTGTCCAATACTGGTAGTATACAGATAGTCTGCAAGTCTCCATCACCCACTCCCATCCCTGTTAGGCTGAGTCTGCTTCTGCCCTCGGAGTATCCACACATAGCTGCACACTGGGTGGAATGGAAGGAAAGAAGTTTAGCTGTTGGATTAGAAAGGAACTCGATCCAGTGAGTGAGAGAGAGATATCCTTCTTTGGAATTGGTTTTCAGTGAAACAGCTTTCGTTTATTAGGGATAACAAGGGCTACATAAATCTTGGGGAGTGACAAGGAGTTTGGCAGGGGGTGTATCATTGGCTGGGGCTGGGCTGCTATGGATGCTTTATTTACATGTGGAGGAATTCAAGGTGATTGGTGGACATGTCCTTATAGGGAAAGAGAAAGTTTAACCTATAATTTGGCCACCAGACTACCTGACTACCTTGACTACCTCAAAGGTGGTGGAGGTGAAGGTTATGAGACATTTGTGTATTGAGACATGCAGGCCCAGAGGAAGGAGCAAACAGGCCTACTCCTGCCGTCTCAGGATGAGATTTTTGGAGTTTGAACATGTCTAGGGTTCAGTCTTGCTCTGCACTGGCTCCCCCAGTTGCACAGCTTCCCTGCTCCACACGTCCACAGGCAGCTTCATGACCACATAGTCCTGACTTCAGAGAGAGCTGTTGGCTAAGCTTCTGTCTGCAGCAGTTCACTTTGCCCTTGACAGCAGTGACCAAGTAGCCAGAATCTAACCAAGAAACAAATTCTCGAGGTTCTAAAGCAAAAATTATGGGTAATGGTTAGAAAGCTAATAATGAGAAATCCTAGCAATGAGAACGGTTTACTATCATTTCAAATTTTCATTATCTGCTTTTAGTTCCTGTAAGTCCAATTTGTCAAAGCACACAGAAACATAAAAAAACAAGCAAGAAATAACCCACTGGGTAGCCATGGCTAGGGCCAGTAGTCACAGAATAAACAGAGCTGTTCTGTATTTCAGTGGCCAGGCCCAGTGAGACAATCAAGAGGGGTTCTTTTTCCCAGGAGGTCTTTGTTTCAGTCCTAATTAGCACCCTAATTAGCATACACAGAATGCAAGTATGTGTAAGGTCTGGTCCTAGGACCTAGTATGGATTGGGCTGTCAAGGAAATATAACATTATTCCTTCTCCCAAGGAGTTTCAGATCCAACAAGGGGGTCAGATATACAGATGTCTATAACACAAGACAGGGATAGAAAAGAGAGAGGAGTAGAGTCGAAATACATCATGAAATACGGAGGCAAGAATATTCAACCTCACTATTCCAAACTGAAATAGGTTAAGACGCTCCTTTTTGAGCTGGGGAGACGAGATGGCTCAGTGTGTAAAGCTTATGCCTTGTAAGGAGAGGACCTCAGTCTGGATTCCCAGAACTCACATCCAGCCAGGTGTAGGAGGCTTGCATCTAGAATCCGTGCTTCTATAGTGAGGTAGAAGGAAGAGGCAAGAGAATTCTCCGATACTGGCCAGCTAGCCTGGTATATGCAGGGGCAAAATGTAAAGAGATCTGCCCTCAAACATGGAGGCAAGGACCAATATCTGAAGTTGTCCTCTGACCCCAAGCACTAACACACACACACACACACACACACACACACACAGACACACACACTCACTCACTCACTTTAAAAAACGTCTACTTCTCAATTCAACAGAAGCAGTAGGTTGGTTTGGGCATGTGTATAGAAAAAGTGGAGGGTCCTACTTTATTTTTAATAACTCCTGTTTTATGAATGATCAGTAAAAGTATCTTTGGAATTACTAACTTCTTAGGTTATTATCACACTCATTGTTCTCAGCATCATACCCTAGTGTTCTTCCTTCAGTTATTGTATGTGGCTAGAAATATACCCAGGTTACTCACATTCACTTTGTAGATCTTCTCTGATACATAAAGAGAATAGGACAGAAATTCAGACATAAATCACATTCATGATAACACAAATGTATAGTTTTATCCTATTATATGTAAATGAAAGTGTAGGATATAAAGGCAAGAGATTTTATATCTATCAGTAATTCATACATATATAATAGATATAGACATATATAACAGATATAGACATATATACCTGTATACATATTAGTTTATATAATTTACAAAATTGGCAGAAGTACATATAGAGGAAACATGATCAAAATGGGAGCCTATGGAAACAGGGTTATGGTGAAGACTTTGAAGAAGTGATTTTATAATTATATTTGAGTTCAAGTTTGACTCAGCCCTTGAATAGCTTTGTGACTTTGAATCATTACCTAATTCTGAGCTTGTTTACCTTGCCTGCCTGGACTCTTGGGATGATAAGGCTGTCCCCTTCGACGGATAAGATGTGAAGCTCCTATAATGGTATAAAGTTCATTGTTAGCACTTCATAAATACTTGTTTTATTTTGTTGTTTTATGTCAGGGAAGGTCTAGTATGGCTGTAAAAGGAAACCCCAAAGTTCATTTCTTCTATCGTCTCTTGGCTAGTGTTCTTTTGTTGTGAAGAGACACCATGACCATGGTAACTCTTACATAGAGGAAATCATGTAAGTATGGCTTGATTATAGATTTAGAGGTTTTGCCCGTTGTCGTTATGGTGGGAGCATAGCTAAGAGGTCTATGTCTGGATGGACCTGCAAGCATTAGGAAGTGAGACATATTAGTACTGCCTTAGCCTTTTGAAACCTCAAAGCCAACTCCCAGTGGCAGACTTCCTACAAAAAACCTACCTCCTAATCCTTCTTAAGTAACATCATACTCCCTGATGCTTAAGCCTTCAAATATATGAGCCCAAGGGGACTATTCTTACTCAAACCACTGCACTCTCCATTCTTGCCTATTTTGCTTTCACTTTCTATCATCCCTATATTTCTCATGGAAGTCCTGTGTGAATTGGGCTAGGATTTGGAGAAGACACTGAGGTGGGAATTTGATTCTAGTTTTAGCTAAAACACCAGGTTCTAGTTTAGCTCCAAACTAGTAAACTGTAAGTATCTGGACAAGTATTTTTTTCACTTCCCTGGATCTCAATACTTTGTTCTGTACAAAGCAGCACCATTTTACATTATGACTAGATAGGTTTGTGTGGTGTGTGCTCACACAGAAACACAACTACCCATACTCACAAACACAATCTAAGCATTTGCTTTACAAAACAGGGTTCACCATAACTATATGTTGTATATTCTGATATTTTTATTCTGTTCCATTTTATTCTCTATCATTAAAAACAGCAATGCCCTAGCCAGGTTAATTGATTTCATGAACAGTGATAGGAAGGGATTTGAGTTCAAATAACAACACTAGTATTAACATCAGTTCTCTGGAGCATATGGGATTCTAATGCATATTGATGCATCCCAGGGGCCGTGGTCTCCAGAGCCTTGAGTCAAATATTCTTTATGAATACTTTATAGAAAAGAGCTTTAACTCAGAATTAACATACTTTGGAGGCATTACCATATTGATCCTCTTGGATCTCCAGAAAGGCTGGTGACACACTTGGTAGGTAAGTGACTGAGACTGGCAGTGTTCCTGTCAGCTTTAGGGGTCCTACAGTAGAAACTGAGATTTGGAGAAAGGTCTCTTACTGTATGCATAAGCTCTTCTGTCTGTTCTCTCTACTGAGGCTAGATCATATCAGTCACATTTTTTTGTAGTTTAAAATATATATGTGTGTGTGTGTGTGTGTGTGTGTGTGTACACACACATATGTGTGTGTATCACTATTTAAAATATTTTTAGTGTCAAAAAGTGCCAAGCGTCAAGATCATTGCCCTGTTTATCTGAGTCTTATATTAATCATAGCATCCATGGCACTAAATGACCCATCTCAGTTTGTATATTTTTCCTTCCACTCACCTATTAATTCCTTAAAAGTAGAGACTGATTTTTACTCATTTAGCTAAAGATTGTATCAAAGAGCCTACTGTGTAGCATATAATTCAACAAACATTTGCTAAATTAATTGAGTGAATTAGTGGATGGTTTCAGATAACAGTTCCTTCTTTTTGTTATGACACCATGGTAGCTGTATTACATCCTAGGAAAAACTGACACTATTGTCAGAACAGACATTGCTTGGGTTGTATTTCTCTTAGGGTAAGTCCTTCGAATGTCTGGTCTTTTCCTTCGGCCCTCCTCTTCTATTGGTGATAATCTTTCCTCTGTTGAGATCTTAGGACCCAGGTTCCATCTTCCACTATGCAAAAAGCTTGATAAATGAATTCACTTTATAGTGAATGTGTTTGCCTCATACATCCTCTGTAAAAATGAGAAGAGTCAACTCAAAGGAGTGGTAGACTTAATGCTGGCTCTTTAGTTGTCAGATCGCTTGATGACTGAGGTATTTGAGATATAGCTGGTGAATGGGAAGTCTTCTGATTATAGGGGTTTTATAAAGTGTCTTTATCTTCTTAACTTGGAAACCATTCCGGATCACATTTGTATGATACAGAAATCATGAACTATTCAGTGATCATCAAAACAAGCTTAAAACCTGAGCTAAAGAGAGGACAGGGACCATCTGTCCTGATCCCACAACACCTCCAGATCAGGTTTCTAAGGGCAACCACTTTTAAACTCTTCCCATGTGATGTTAGTCTCTCTCTGTTTCTCATACTGTTTTCTTTTTAAAATCTTATTTCAAAGGTAAACTGAAGACTTCTTGTCCAACCTCGGTTCATTAAAATGTTGGGCTAATAGATAGCAAGACATCAGCTGCATTGCCTCTAAAGCCCTCAGGATGATGTATAACATAGTGAATCCATGGAGACTGATAAAAGCAAAACAGGCTCCCCAACTTCCAGTTACAGGCAGCGTCATTTCCCTCCTTTGGGTAAAATCTATGATGTAGAAGCAGAGATGAATCCATATTCTCTCTGAAGTTAGGGCTATACCCCTAGAAGGAGGAGGAACAGAGAAGGTCTATGTTTTGTTCCTATTTCCAGATTTACCAGTAAGACAACCCAGTTCTTCCTTGAGGATGAGTGGGAAATGACTCATCTCACAAGGTTCCAGTAGGCATTGTCACCTGCAGGGAGACTTCCTGTGTAAGAGTCCAGATGAGCCATCCATTTGTCTAAGCTCCCAATACCTCAGTAGAGATCTAGATCCAAAGCAGAGAGAAGCCTGAACAGCTGATCATGGAACCAGAAACAAGGCGTTCGTTTCCTCTCAGTCAGGGGAATGATTTTTCCTTTTTGTCATTGGCCTGACTCAATACCGCAATCGGCTTGTTTCATCATTCTGAATCTTGGTACCAGATGATCAGGTCTGGGAACCCCAATTGTTAACATCATTGCACAAAATTAAATTAGATTTTTAGAAACCACACAAATATTAAGACAAAGCTATGGATATGTCTGAACATAAATGGGATAGAAACTGAAGCCAAGTACTATAAGAATGCTAAGCCTTTTCCATTCTATTACATTAACACACCAATCATCTAAGCTGGAGTGTAGAGTTGACTTGGCAGCATGAGCTCATTTTAGCATCTTTGTGAATGAATGTCCTTACCAGAAACAGAATTCTACAGCTGACAAGGAATCAAGAGTTTTGTGTTAGGATTGTATCTGAAGCGCCGGAATAAATCTTGGAATCACATTTAAGGATTTTTCTGCAATAGGAGGCCACACACAGCATACAGGCACAATAGTGTTAAGGGCTTCCAAGCTAGGCTTGAGAAATTTGGTACTCACTTAATTACATGGCCTCTGCAACCGATGAGATTGCCAACAGAGCAGTATTCTGTTGCATTTTTTTTCCCTAGCCCTTTGGGGGATTTAAATTTGCAACCTGCATCAGCAAAACGTTTGGCATTTAATTCTATTAAAATCAAAGAGCCAAATTTCTGCCTCCTGTTACATGAGCACAGTTCTTACTGACGTCAATGGAAGCTGTGCATGCATAGCTGAGGGCAGAATTTGGCCTGGGCTCTGGACATATGAGAGCTGGCACAGTGCTCACATCAGAGCTTGGTCTCACTGGCCTTCTGATAACATGGTCTCCTCATTCGTAACTTTCTCCCCCTTTGGAACTAAGCTTCAATCTAAACACATATTAGAGACAACTACTCATACAGAAATATAAGATGGAAGCAAATTTAAAGTAGATGTGCCCAAGGTACCTGCGTGGTTAAGAGCAAAGTTCAGATTATGGGGTGCCTCTGTGTAATGCCTCCTTACTCTGTAGTTTAAACATTTAATTAGACAGGTGAAGGAAACCGGCCTTGTTTACTTCCTTTCAATTTGCATGGGCTATCCAAAACTTAGCTGCTTACTACTGTGACTGCAAGGATCCCACGTCTGGACTGAAGAGGTTGTCTGGTGAATAACTACTGGGCAAAGGAATTCTAGATGACAAGATATAACAGGTCTCAGTTACCAGAGCTAACCACACAGGGGGCAATGTCTCATTAAATTGGTCAATCCTCCTTGAGCTTCCTAGTTCTTTTGTAAATAAAACAATAGTGAAGTGAAGGCACTTACCAGCCAGAAGCTGTGGGTCTCTGGTTTGAGCTTTGGCCAGCTGACTAAGAAGGGAAGCTGCTGTTATTCACTCTGCAAAAAAAAAAAAAAAAAACCGCCTCTTGGTTCAAATGTATGTTTTATTGATCGTTAATTAGTTATTGTTAAGTTTCAAACCCAGCACAAAAGGCTGAGGTGCGTTTTAACATATCAAAGCGAACCTGGCCACAAGGTTCTCCCAGCATTCCTCAGTCCCTACTTGTTTCAGAGCTTGGCTAGCAGACCTGGGCCCTATCCTAAACATTCCAGCCTAGGGGCTGGAATATCCTTCCCCCAGAGGTACTTGCCTCTATAATGCAGATATTTTGGATATCTACCTTTTTGTACCTTTGGCTTCCTGGCTGCTGCACCTGGTATCCTTTCTCCTTTCTCCCTTCCTCCCCCACCCCCCCACCCCAAGTGGCCCAGCTCAGTCTGGGTGTGTCCACTCTGGATTTGGTCACTTTTATTGATAGCTGGGCAATCACACTGAGAAAGGAAAGCCTTGCCATAAGATGCTATCAAGAGCTATTTGCCTATCTCTCATTGTCCCCTCCCTACCCCTAGCCCCCAGGCAGACAGGTTTTTTTTTAATTAGATATTTTCTTTATTTACATGTCATATGATATCTCCTTTCCTAGTTTCCCCTCAAAAAACAAAACAAAACAAACAAACAAAAAACTCCAAAAAACAACAACAAGAACAAACCCCTGTTCCCTCCCCACTCCCCCTGCTCGCCACCCCACCCTCTCCCACTTACAGGCCCTGGTATTCCCCTACAGTGGGGCACAGAACCTTCACAGGGCCAAGGACCTCTCCTCCCATAGATAACTGACTTGGCCATCCTCTACTATACACATGCTCTAGAAGAGCATGTGTATAGTAGAGGATGTGTACTCTTTGGTTGGTGGTTTAGTCCCTAGGAGCTCTTAGGGTACTAGTTAGTTCATATTGCTGTTCATCCTAAGGGGCTGCAAACCCTTCAGATCCTTCAGTCCTTTCTCTAACTCCTTCATTGGGGACCCTGTACTCATTTTAATGGATGGCTGTGAGCCTCTACTTCTGTATTAGTCGGGTACTGTCAGAGCCTCTCAGGAGACAGCTATATCAGGCTGGAGTGCCCTTCCTTCAGTCTCTGCTCCATAGTTAGTCTCTGTAACCCCTTCCATAGGTATTTTGTTCCCCCTTTTAAGAAGGAATGAAGTGTCCACATTTTGGTCTTCCTTCTTCTTGAGTTTCTTATGGTTTGTGGATTGTACTTCAAGTATTCTGAACTTCTGGGCTAATAACCACTTAACAGAGAGTGCATACCATGTGTGTTCTTTTGTGATTGGGTTACCTCACTCAGGATGATATTCTCCAGATCCATCTATTTCCCTAAGAATTTCATAAATTCATTGTTTTTAATAGCTGAGTAGTACTCCATTGTGTAGATGTACCACAATTTCTATATCCATTCTTCAGACAGGGTTTTTTAATGCACCCATGGGGGTGGGAGTGGGGAGTGGGGGTGGGTGGTGGTACAGTGCAGGGCAATATTCTAACTTCCCAGACTAAACAAGCATTTTTACTCTTGACATTTTCAGCAGTGAGGGAGTGAATGTTGAAGAGCAATCTTATAGACACCTCATTTAAACAAATTAACAAATTAAGGCTACGCTGACCATTAATTGATCTGCTGCAGTGAACTTTTCAGTCTCTGTTCTTTCCCCTCCATTTCCTTTTATTTTCTTTTACAATGAAATGTATTTAGGCTATGAATTGCTCATTAGAGAGGTGTCAGAATTGCTTGTGTTTCAGGCAGAGTCACTCTGTAGCATAGGCTAGTTTGGAATTGGTGGCTATCCTTCAGCGTTCTGAGTTCTGGGATGCACTTACAAGCCATCAGTCACATCCATTTCAAACCTTGTTCTTCTTATAGGTTTTCCTTGCCTTTCCTATTATAGGAACATAGCTGAAGTCATCACAGAGTTTGCTAAGTGTGTATGATTAGATACAGAACTGTTGACTTTACTTGGAAGTTGAAGATGATACCCTTTCTCTTGTCCAAAATTCTATAGGCAGCAATGCAAAGAACACTGTGTTCGTATCTAGTCTCGCTAGAGGAATTTCTAAGTTTTGGGTTAATCTTCATGTTACTCAGCGAGGTGATGCTTAGGAGACTCAGTACCAGATTTTGTCTTATTCTGGGCACCTCATTGCCTTAAATTTCAGTGGGAATCCTTATTCTGTCCTTCTACACTTTTTTTGTGTTTATGTCCACTAATATCTCATTCCATTGGGAGAACATACACCATCAATGTATACATGTCTGTACTTAGGAATTGATGTGTTAGAATAGCTGTTTGTGTCTGGACACAGCACACTAGGCCCAAACAGTTCCACATGTAAGAGGTTTTATTGAGAGAGGGGGTGGGGGAAGGACAGAGGGAGGGAGACAGAGACAGAGACACAGAGAGAGACAGGGTGGCGGTGGAAAGAGAAGATGGAGAGAGAGAGAGAGGGAGAGAGAGAGAGAGAGAAAGGGAGAAGGAGGGGTGTTCCCCATATATATATATATATA
>NW_022196891.1:56260499-56269355 GCF_008632895.1 Mastomys coucha | reverse complement strand
TTTTTTTTTTTTTTTGGTTTTTACTGTTTTTTATGAATCATCTACTGCATCAGAAGCTCTTTCACAGCATATATATTTTAAACTTATTTTACAAATTTCAAAGAAGAGCTGAAGAGTTATAGTTACACACACACACACACACATACACACACACTCACCAAGGGGGGAAAATATGATCAAGAACTTGAACCACTAGCTTCAATTTTATTCTAGAACAGAGATTTCAGGCTGGAGCCCTATGGAGAGCCCTTCCAAAGTTGTATTTTGCTTGGCCTGAGTGGTGTTTTTAAAAACTAATAAGGCAACATGGAAGAAACTCAGAAATTTTGCATAAAAATAAGACTTGCTGGCTCTGCCTGAACAAGAAGGATCTTGAAAGGCTGCACCGGGATTCTCAGAGGGCGGTACTTAGCCAGACCTGGGTGGGGCCCACTTCCTTTGCAGGGAGCTTAAGCTCTCCACTTCTCTACAGCCCTCTATTCCCCAGAGATTTCCACATCCTGTGAATGAATGTCACTGGCCATTGGCTATTAGGTACAAAGTGTTGTTTTCCTGTCATCTGGATAGCTCCGTTCCCTTATGCTATCTTCCTGAGTCCTATAAGCATTTATTTACATGTATAGACAAGAAATGGACAATCTAGGACAAATAAACTCTATCATTGACACGAAAGACTTTTCAGCACTTGAAATCTATGGTGTCTTTAGTTGTCATTCTTTTAAAGATAGGTTTAAATTCCTTCTAGTACTGTCTCTTTTCTGGACATTGTTAATTTGTCTAGATCCCTATGAGAATAACTCACTAGTTATTAATTGATACACATGTGTGGAGGCCATAAGAAGGCAGCAGATCCCTAGAAGCTGGAATTGTGGGGATTTATGGGATGATCAGCTTGTGATGTAGGTTCTAGAGTCTTCACTCTGGTCTTCATGATTATTCAGCAAGCACTCTTAACCTCTAAACCAGCTCTCCAAACCCTTTTGGTCTCTTTTAAAAGAATGTGTTCAGAATTGGCAGAGTTAGAAGCATGGACTTCTGTTATCCTTTGCAATTCTTAAGTCCTGTGCGTGCCTTTGGAGTCTGGAGAACCACATATGTTGAGTGGAGAAGGTGGGCATTTTATATTCTATCAGTATAACATCCTTCCTTTTTAGAACACACCCCCTTGATTCCTGATTTGCCCTTCTCTGGAAGCTATTTTTTTTCCAGGAGAGCCTTGACCACAGAGATTCATTCCAGAGTGAGTACCTGTCACAAGCCAAAAACAATTAAAGTCTTTATCCATGACTTTTCTTTCTTTCTTTTTACAGACTTACTGTATGTGCATGGTTTGCTCTACCTACATGTATATATGTATACATGGTTGTGGAGGTCAGAAGAGGACATTGGATCGCATGAAACTGGAGTTACAGATAGATGTAAGCTGTTTGGATAGTGCCAGCAACTGAATTTGGGTCCTTTAAAAGAACAACAGCTATTAACTGCTGAGCCTTCTCTCTTGGCCCTACCCTTGACTTTTCTAAACAGAACTTGAAATTTTAGTTTCTGGGATTGTGAGAATATTAGATATCCTTCTGATTTTGTGGGTGGCAGTCCTGCTTGTTAGAACTGCTGGTCAGTGATAAATTTTAGAAAGAGAGAAGTAGGTAGAATAGTTGCAAGGAAGCATGATAAGTGTCATATCTGAGTCCCTGGTGTCTCCCACACATAGCCTGTTCCCCTGTTCTGGTGGGATGGACTGTGATCACACTACTTCTTTTCATTTCCTTTCCCTTTTTCCCCATTCCTTCCTTCCTCTCTACCCTTCTTCCTCTCCCTTTTCACTCTTTTTCTTTTTAATTGTTTTTTCTTATGCTTATCTGTATTACCTTTACCCAGTGGCAACAAAGAAAATCCTAGGAGGTACAATGGGGTACTCTAAGGTAATGAGCCTGCCAGAAGGATGAATGGCCACATAGCTAAATGGCAAACTTGCCCTCATTATGGTGGGTCAGGACCTTCTTTCAGTTTCAAGTCCACAGCAATTAGTTCAGGGCTACATACTAAAGTGCCTTAAATTGTTTTCCTAGACCACGTTTTTAATGAGGAGTAAGTTAGCAGCAAAGGATGGGTTAATTTAACTGACTAGAATTTTAAGCTAGGTTACTAGTCTGAGAGTAGATAATAATCCCTTCAATATCTATCTGTTCAGGGTTCTGTGTCAAATGTATTCTAAGAACCATGAATAGTTGGAGTAGAAGTTCATTACACACTTTATAAGTAAGTGGTTTACAGCCCTAGGGCCAGGTGACATTTAAATGTGTTCTCATGATGAGAAGGACAGACCTGCTTCAGGGTTTCCTTCTTTGTTTCCATGGAAGGTATGTGTGATCCCCAAGCTTGGTGTTCATCTCAGACCTGCCTTGAACTTGGAGAGGGAAGACAATGGTGGGTAGCACCCACCATCAGCTCTTTTGTGTAATTCATCCTTCTTTCACACACAATCATCTGAGGCTGGCCAAAAAAAGACCCACTGTAAGGAGAAAAAGTTTCCTGAAGGCTGGCCTTATCATAGTTAATCCTTTCTGGACAATTGTCAATTCGTGTTTTAATTTATCGTTCGGTCAGTGACATTTTGGGTTTGTGAGCAGGTCACTATCCCTCTCCTAGCTTTCGGTAACTGAACAATTGCTTGCAACATTTTCCTGGATCTGGTTTTGTGATGTCTGTCTCTGTATATGTATGTATCTGGAGATCACCATGTTCTTTCAATAATAAATGAGAACACCCTGCTCTAGGTTTGAAATATTTACAGCTCTTTGCAATTTAATAAGAAACAAGACTTCTAAGTGAGTATCTGTGTTTAGATGTACATGAACAAATAAATGTACTTAAGTCAAGGTAGAGGTGACAAAAGGAAAGAAAAACTCATGTTTACAAATATGCAAACATATGTAGAAATTTGAACCTTAATTCAGTAAAAGTTAAAGTCTTGTAGTTATTTTGTTTTGTTTCTTTTTTCCATCCCTGAAATATACATTCTTTCCTACATATGTTCCATTTGTAGGTATTTATATTTCAAAAGTAAGAAAAAAAAACCTTTAAGAACAATAAAAAAATTAATGGTTATTTGTGTACCTAAACAAAAGAAAAAATATAATGATTTTTTCAATTTCTGATATTATTTTACTTCTAAGACCCCCTTTGAACATAAGTTTTAAAAGTTAAATATCCAGTTTTAGATACAAATATGCAGAACCAGTTAACACACAACTCACATCTGATTTTCATGGTTTTTATTATTTTACATTAGTAGCTGTAATTATACCCATTTATCACACATCTTTTTTGATCAATAACATAAAGTTACAAAATTCTGAATCAGTTTAAAGGTACATTAAACATCTAATAAATTAAGCATAACAAGTTCTTACTGGAATTCATCTTTGCTAATGACACAATACCACTTTCCCCTAATCTATGTATATGATAACGTAAATCTACACCATGGTTACCATTAATGTCAGCTCTGCCAATAAGCAAATATCTGATGTGTTTGCCTTGTACGTCCTTGAAAAAAATCATCCTGGGAGAAATCATCCTGAAGTAGGTCATTTCAGATACTAATATATTCTTCACTTGGCTCATAGTCTGAGCAAATTGGTTTTACTTTAATTTATATGTACCTGGGATACAGCTAGGTTAGCATTAACTAGCTTTTATCAACTTTCCCTGCATCCCATTGTGAACTACAAAATGTACATATGAAAAAAAGCACACAGACTCACAAATCTGAGACTCTGAGTTAAAAACACAGAAGTAGCAACATGAAGGTAAATTTTTAGAGTTGATGGGAACATTTAGGTTTTTTTTTTTTCTGTCTGTTAAAAGCTAGTGGCTTCTAGTAGATGTTTCAATTTTTTCATTCTTTTCCTAATAATCAATTTCTATTATTTTGAAAGGAAAATATAGGTATGTAAAGAATGGCTTTTCTAGTAAGAAGTTTATGATTGCCATAAGACCACTCTGGGTGAAGTCTTCTTCCATGTCACTCCTTGCTCGCGAGCCCCCACATTCAAACTTTTTTTAACCATTTAAACTGTTAAATCAAAACCAAACCCACCAAAACCAAACAAACAGTGAAAAAACAAAAACAAGCCTACAGAAACTTAAAATGGAAGCAAGCAAACCCACAGCGAGCTGCTATATATCCCATGACATTTATATCTTGCTATTGCAACTTTCTGGTCACAAACTGGAGAGCCCTGTCCAAGGTTCCGTCTGTAGGACTGGCTGTAGACAAGCTGGGAGACAGGATGTCATTCTTTGCAATAGTTGAGAAGAATGATTGCTTCCTTGACTTTGTGGTCCTGATCATTCCTTAAGTGGTTGAGTAAAAACCGACAACGTGTCTCCAGAGGAGAGCTTTCTAATGGGTTTCCTGTGGTCCATTGCCCTTGGGTGCTTCCATCGCAGCAGGTTGCCATGGTGATGCCATACTCCTTAGCCTCTCTCTGAACGTTTTTGTGATAGTGACGCCAACATCTCATTTATAAAATTAATGTCTTGTGGTTCGGCTTTAAAGCTACTAGGAAAAGAGAATCTCTTGTGGAATCAGGAAGGGAAAAGTGATCCACACAAACTAACATAGAAATGTAACTTCCAGGGTTCACTCTCGGTTAAGTGTTGGTGTAGGCCAGGTGGTGGCACACACTTTTTATTCCAGCATGAAAGAAGCAGAGGCTGAGGCAGGTGGATCTCTGTACGTCAAAGGTTGGCTTGGTCTGCTGGAGTTCCAGGACAGTGAGGGCTACATAAAGAAACCCTGTCTTGAGAAAAACAAACAAACAAACAAACAAACAACAAAAACAAAGTTGGTGCAGCTTAAAAATACAAACAAGACTGATGTTTATTATTGGTTAAATGAATGAACTATTAAGAAAAAAGATAAACCTTATAAGTTTTGTTTTTCAGTTTTTTCCAAGTTTCTGATTTTAAGATTTGCTACCTGTTTCTAGCATCCTATCAGAAGCCAAACAATTTATTCCAGGCCATTGGATCAAAGTGGAGATATCCTAGACAATGTTCCTGCACATGTGTCTTTTAACTTAAGTGGCATCAGTGGAGTCTATATATGGCATTTGATGCAGTGCAGCTATCATAAGACAGTGGAGATGGATTAGTTTATTCACAACTATTTTGATAGACTGTCTATCTAGAACCCCCTTCCCAGAAATAATTGAAGTTAGAATGTTGAATTAATAAAAAGTTTTTCTAAGGATTTGTATTATTGAGTGGTACCTACTAAGCATATGTGTATTTTTCTTAATAGTGTCTTTATTTCTGCAAAATGAATAGTTTCTTTGGTTAAATTTTTAGGTGAAAGATAATATTTATATTTCATATAAGTATTTCATATATATCATAGGAGTGTAAAGGATTAAACATACTCAGGTGGTATTAAGTACTATCTGAGACTGAAGCTATTGCCAGTATTTAATTGTTTTGAAGGAATTATCAGGTACGTGATGGTTAATCTTCACTATCAACTTAATTGGATTCAGAAGACACCCCTCTGGGCATGTCTATGTAGGAAATTTCAGAGGAGTATAACTTAGGAGGGAAGATCTTTCTTGAGTGTGGGTGATGTCATCCTATGGCTGGGGCCTGAGACTTCTTCAAAAGGAAATCAAGAGAAGCCAAGCTAAACACCAGGATTCATTGCTCTCTGCTTTGTGATGAGACACATGGTCACCAGTCCCTCCACCCTCCTCCACACTCCTTCACACACCCACTGTGATCCTTAACACTTCTTCAGACTCCTGCCACTTTCTCTGCTATGCCTTCTCACTGTGACAGACCCTCAAGCTGTGAACCATAGAAGCAAGCTATGTCTGGAACATGAGACCCCAGGGTTCTATACAGTTAAGCACTGGGGAGTGAATTTGCTGTATATACTGTGGTAGATAGCCCTGGTCTTGTATTTTGATGCTAATTCTCCTCTCCTGGAAAGCACTGCAGACAAGGAGCAAATCACATATACAGGTGCCTTGGGAACCTTCTCCCCACCTTAACTTTTCAAATAAAGGGCTAAGGCCAGTGATTGATGATTGGGCAGCAGGAGGGAAGGTGGAGCTGAAAAGTTTGGGGGAGAAGGGGAAAGAGGAAACAGGAGAGGAGACTGGGTAGGAAGATGATGGAGGAGGATAAGGTGGAAGGAAGATGGAGCTGAAGCATGTGGCTTGGAGAAATTGCAAGTCATATAGGATCTAATAGATGGGAATAGAGTAGTGTAGTGGTAGATCTGCCCAAATCTAGGTGAGTAGCTTGCATACCAGTTAGTTGAGTTATGAATTCATTGATTGGGTAAATTGTGTTGAAAAATTTCTGCAACAGTCTACTTTCTTATTGCTACTGAGATTAGTTACTTCAAATTTATGTAAAAACATAAAGTTATTACATCACTGTTTTGTAGGCCAGAGGTCTGACATAGTTTCTACTGGTCTAACTTGGTTATTGAACATCTAGAATAAGAAGTAGAGGAACTGACTAAAAGTAAGTAAGATTTCAGATGGATGCATTACTTCTGGAGGCTTCAGGAGAGAATCAGTGGGTTTAGCTATTCCAACTTCTAGAAGCTACTCACATTCTTTGGCTGGTGTTCCTTGTCCAGATTCACAGCCAGCAGTGGCTAGTCAAGTCTGTCTCAGATTTCGCCACCCTGACAGTGACTCCACTTCAGCCTCCCATTTCCACTTTAGAGAACACTTTGATGACACTGGGCCAATTTGGCTATTCTAGGGGAATCTCTCCTTTTTGAGGTTAGCTAATCATCAATGCTAATTCCATTTGTAACTTTATTTCCCACATACCCTAATTTGCTTTTCCAATTTGCCCTATAATACAACACACTGGCAGATTGCAGGGGAAGGATGTGGGTATCTTTGGGTGGCCAGTCTTTTGTCTCTTTTATTACTAAGTGTTTTAAAAGATTCTCAGTATCAATCAGAGATTTAAAACATACATAGGCATAACAGTGAAACTTTCTGATCCCCAGAAAGAAGAAAATCTTAGATAGTGTGTTCAGCGTAATAGGGTGTGATCCAACTTATTCCCCAGTAATGAGGCAGCTCCAGTAGTATCATGTACAAGTTTGGCAGAAGGTAGTGTTTGTTTTTTTCATTGTAAGGTTTGAACAAGAAATTGGCTGTTGGCACTCCAGAATGTTCTCTATGCTTTCCTATGATGTGGGGGAATGGAGGTTATAAAATGTCTCTTTAGATTAGGAGATAGTCTCTGAGGCAGTTTTGTTGGTTTTGTTGTTGAGGAGGAATACAGGTAGAGAACTGACACACATCAGAGCAGGAACAGTAAATACAAACACTAAGCTTAGGAGCTAAGCATCTCTATTCAAGATAAAAACAAATAAATTGTATGTTTCATTTCATACATTGCTTTGCTGTTAGGTTGATCTCTGGGAACTTTGAAGGACTTCCTCAGTACCTTTGATGTGTTCACTATTGATTAAATCTCTAGATCCCTGATATGTTCCATGTTTATTTTCTGTGATATACTTCCACATTGTTGGTGAAATGTTGATAGATAATCAAATTCTTCAAAGAAGCCACCTAAAGAAAAGTCAGAGTACAAATCTCTTCTCATTGTGAACTGGGTTTCCAGTCATCTTACTCCTTATTCCCCAAGTCATTAAATTAAACCCATGGTGTATTTACTTGATTGATGGTTGATGTGGGAGGGCCCAGCTCACTGTGGGCAGTGCCACTCTTGTACTGGTGGTCTTGGGTACTATAAGAAAGCAGGTTAACCAAACCATTTGGAGCAAGCCAGTAAGCAGCACTCCTCCATGGCTTCTGCTTCAGTTCCTACTTCCAGGTTCCTGCTCTTACTTCTGAACTTCATGATGGATTGAGGGTGAGATAAATCCTTCCCCTGCAAGTTCCTTTAGTCATGGTGTTTTGTCACAACAATAGAAACCCTAGCTAAAACAAATCTAAAGGCACTGAAATGGAAGGAATCAGGCATAAAGAAGTTCACGCATTCCTATTTTATTTATAAGAACGTCAAGACTAGATGAAACACATCTGTACAAAAAATACAGGTCATTGAACATCAGGAATAAGAAGTAGAGGGACTGACTAAAAATGAACATGAGTAATTTTCAGGAAGATAGAAATTGTGTTATAGAATTGACTACACTAATACCTGTATAAATATATAGACTTAGGATATTTTTACTCAAAATGCTTGGGCCTACAGGTATTTCAGATTTTTTTTAAGTGAGATTTGGGTATCTTTATATGTACCTAATGAAATATCTTGAGGTTCCAACTTAAGCAAAGATCACATAATTTTTATTTGTTTCATGTATATCCTATACTCTTAGCCAGAAGGTAATTTTATAGAATATGTTCAGTGATCCATATTTTAACTTTGACTGTTCTGTGAGGTTAGATATTGGGATTTCTATTGTTTGTTTTCCTGTTTCTATAAAGTTTTATTGGAACCAGGATCAGAATTAGAGCTAAATAGATCATGCAAGCTCAGGGTAAGATAACTTTATTTAAATTGTTGACATTTGCTCATCATACATTACTTGTTGAATTAAATATTTCAATGCATTAAATATTGCTTATCTTGATGAATGTTTTTTGTGTCCCCCATAAATTTTGTGCACATAGAGACTGCCTCTTTCATGATGGCCCCAGCCTTCCATAAACCCATCCACTCTGGCCCCTTACAGGAGGCAAGCCAAACTCTTCTCTGGCTCACGCCACTCTAACCTCTTTTTTTTTTAAAAGTTTTATTGCATTATGATGAGAAAAGTTATATGATTTCAATTTATCTGAATTTGTTAAC
>NW_022196891.1:56259250-56259799 GCF_008632895.1 Mastomys coucha | reverse complement strand
GTAAGAATCTGGTTCATTGGCTGTAATAATTTGGAAAAGCATTCATCTCAGAGAAAGAGTAATTTATAGTCTTCATCTTCAGACTTGATACAAGAGTTACAAACGTCAAGCAAAGCATTCAGTCTTACTCTTTGTTGTTCTCTTACAACCCCCCTACCAATTTAATTGTCTACATTTCTTTTAGGTATATAAATACTTTTGAAATATTTGAAAGCTGTTCTAAAAACCATAGTATAGTGTAAAAACATGAAATAAACAATACTACTAATAGAGAGGCTGAGGTAGGAGAAGCAAGATTTCAAGACCCTTATGTTGTACACAGCAAGACACTGTCAAGTATAAACAAGTTGAAAATGTATATGAATTGTACAATTTTGGACGTATTTCTTCAATTACCCAATTAGAGAGACCATTGGATGACAGACAACAAATTTCTAGTTCCTCATATTTTTTGGATTTCAATTGATTAGGATATGCTGGCAATGTTAATTTTCATATTAAGATATTAAGAAAAAGTAATTGTTACTTCCTGTTGTTTTTGTTGTAAGA
>NW_022196891.1:56245393-56256924 GCF_008632895.1 Mastomys coucha | reverse complement strand
AGCCATCCATTGAACTGAGTACAGGGTCCCCAGTGAAGGAGTTAGAGAAAGGACCAATGGAGCTGAGTCATTTGCAGCCCCTTAGGACAAACAACAATATGAACTAAGAGCTCCCAGAGTCTCAACCACCAACCAAGGTCTGCACAAGGTGGGACTGATTGTTCTGGCAGCGCATGTATAGTGGAGGATTGCAAATTCGATCATCAATGGGAGGAGAGGTCCTCGGCCCTGTGAAGGTTCTGTGCCCCAGTGTGGGGAAATGCCAAGGCCAATAAGCAGGAGAGGGTGGGGTGGCAGGCATGGGGAGTGGGGAGGCAGATGGGGTTTGTTTTTGTTGTTTTTGTTTGTTTCTTTGTTTTTTAGAGGGGAAAATGGGAAGGGAGAAATTTACATGTAAATAAAGAAAATATCTAATAAAAAAATCAAACATAAAAGGAATAAACTAAAAAGCAAAAAGAATACATCTGTAACTCAGTCTCCCAAGAAACATCTAAAACGTGGTGGCTTCACTGTGGGATCTACTGACCGTTTAAGAAAGAATAAATACTAATACTTCTCCAAGTTCAAAAAATTGGATATTTCCTAAACTTATTTTTATAAAGCAATATGTGTCCATGTACTTAGGATACACATTCATGCAGCAAGAAAAGAAAATTACAGGTCAGTGTCCCTGATCAATAGCAAAATACCAGCATGCTACCTATATGAGTGCCAGAAAACTACACAACCTAGGAAGTATATAAATATTTCAACACATACAAATCAAAACAACTCATATACCATTACATATCAAGAGATGTAACCATCTCAAACAAAATAAGCATAAAAAATTCTTTCTTTGTTTAGTGCATTTGGTGTTTTGATTATTATGTGATAGGAGGAATTTCTTTTCTGGTCCAGTCTATTTGGAGTTCTGTAGGCTACCCGTATGTTCATGGGCATCTCTTTCTTTAGGTTAAGGAAGTTTTCTTCTTTAATTTTGTTGAAGATATTTACTGGCCCCTTACCTTGGGAGTCTTGACTCTCTTCTATGCCTGTTATCCTTAGGTTTGGTCTTCTCATTGCATCCTGGATTTCCTGGATGTTTTGGGTTAGGAGTTTTTTGCTTTTTGCATTTTCTTTAACTGTTGTGTCAATGTTTTCTACGGTATCTTCTGCCCCTGAGATTCTCTCTTCTATCTCTTGTATTCTGTTGGTGATGCTTGCATCTATGACTCCTGATTTCTTTCCTAGGTTTTGTATCTCCAGGATTGTCTTCTGTGCAGAGCGAACCTCTTAAAATCCTCTTGATGGTTAACCATGGTCTTTGTCTTGGTCTTGTCCCCTCTGATGGCATGGCCAATGCATGGCTACATTCTAGCGTTAAGAAAAGAAAGACTTTCAGGTTTGAGTAGCTCAGTCCAGTGCTTTTTAGCAGTTGTTAATGCTACAGGAGAGACAGAGAGGAAATGTGGGCCTCGGTGGTTGTTTTTTACCCTTTTCTTATAACATCTCTCTCCCCTTTCATGTGAGCAGTACAAGGCTGTTTCCCTTGCACACTTCCCCACCCCCCCATGGTCCCTTTTTACTTTTATGGTTTCTATGGTTATTGCAAGTTATATATTCAAATTTAAGGAATGAAGAATCACAGATGTATAAGAACATCTGGGTCTAGGTATTCACTACTATCTATCTATCTATCTATCTATCTATCTTCTGTCTATTTAACTATATTATTCAACATGTCATATTTCTTTTCTGCCAAATAGTATTTCATTGTGTATCTGTCATTTTCACTTTGTAGATATTGTAAAGAGAGCAAATATCTGTGGAGAAAGATGTTGAATCCTTTGGGCAGTGCCAGGCAGTGATGTAGCTGGGACATATAGTAGGGTTTTTTTTTTTTTAACCGTTTAAGAATTCTTCACATTGAAGAATTGTACACCAGTTGAACTAGTTTGCAATATCACAGTGAATGAAGGTTCCCTTTCCTCTATATCCTTGCTAGGTTCTACTGCTGGTTATTTTGTTGATCTTAGCTTTTCTGACTGGCATAAGATGAAATCTCCCAATGCTTTATTTTGAATTCTCTAATTGTAAGAGAATTATAGACATTTTGAGATATTTCTTAGCTATTTTTAATTTCATTAGAGAATTCTATAATCATATTAGTACCTCTCACCATCCCCCTTTTAAAGTGGGTCAATTGCTTTTTTTGTTGTTTTTTGTTTTGTCTTGTTTTTGAATTTTTTGGTATATTCTAGATGTTAATCCTCCATCCGAAGTATAGCTGATTAAGAATTTCTCCCACTCTGTGTTTTCTTTGTATTTTACTGGTTGTTTTATTAGATGTAATGAAACTTTTCAGTTTTATGAGGACATATTTGTTAATAGTTGGCCCTTATTCCTGGACAAATGGAGTCTTATTCAAAAGACCTTTCCCCAGATTTGGGATTTTTTTTTTAAAAAAAACTCATGGTATGTGACTATTTGAAAAGATTCAGATTTTGGAAAAGTTCAGATTTTGAACTTTAAGATTAGGAATACTCAACATGCATTTAGTATTCTTGTAAAATATTAAGTTATAATCTTAAAATAAGCATTTGAGTGTGTGAGAAACCATTGCTCACTAAAGTCTATTCAAATAATATGTCTATTGTTTTGTGCTGGGAGACTAAACCAAGGCTTTGGAGTGCTAATATCTACTCGAACACTGAGATACACTGCAGTTGATTAAAGTGATTGAAAATATTTGTTATGTATATTAAGCTATTCATAGTTTAACCTCTTGTAAATTAACAAAAGAGATGTAATAGGCATAATACTGGTTCATAAAACAATGCTGTAGATTTTTGATTGAATTCCAGTCTCATTAGATATTTTTAAAGGAGACTGATGAATTTAGACAATAAGGCCTAATTTTTTTTTCCAGTGTGAGGAAACAGAACTTTATGTGAGGAACAGAACTTTATACCATGTATCTCTTGCTTCTAAGGACTTCAAATGCAGACTGGATTTGTGTGATTGGCGGTTGGGTGTGGTTTGCCTACATAATTGCCTATATGAGCTACCCCCACCCTCAACCTCCAACTGTGGTAGAAACCCTGACCAAGACAGGCTTTTTTTTTTTCACTTGCTTTCTTCACTTACATTCTATAGCTTATTGAATAAATTTATTGGCTACAGTTTCCTAATTTTTAAATAATTTCACCTCTTTTAATCTTTCAACTTTAAAGCTTTTATCTAGTTCCTTTTTTCTTCCTAACCACTTCTTCTCTACCTTCCTCCTTCTCCTTTAGTAATGAGACATATAGCAAAATAGAGAGTACAGTTTTCAGTGTTGAGACAGGGGATCACTGTGTGATACAAGCTGGAAGACCTGAGATCCCTTCTATCAGCTTCTCTATCACCCCATCTAGTTACTAATTCCACAACTCTTTCCTTAGCCTTATCCCAGTTTCCTCTCGTGTAAAATGAGAGGGCTCATTTATATGCCTGTATGAAAATATACTTGCATAACCTATGATCATGCATTTAAAAAAATAAGTAAGGTGCAAGGGTCAAAGTTCTCTGAGCATTTCCATTTTTTTAATGGCAGCTAGCAAATGTCATCATCACCATTGAGAAGGAAGGACTTGGAAATAGTTATAACATAGGATCCAAAGTAAGGAGCCATCACTGCTATCTAGAGTGATAGGGATGGATTCCCAGAAGAAAGGACACTTGAACTGCCCTCAAAGATGAGTGAGAATATGGAAAATTAAAAGAGTATTCTGTTTGGATGGGTCAACCATGAAGTTCCTAAATGTTCTCATCCGGGAAGACTAACCAGTTGGAGTTTTCAAAATTAAAGAGCCTGAAATTCATAATGGAGCAACAGTAGAGATGGAAACTATTAAGTCCATTCACTTCCTGCTGAACCTGAGCAGATCCTAAGGCAGTGACTCATCACCAGGACAAAGTACGCACCTGTCACATAAATCCGGTGCCAGTTGATTTATTTTTATCTTGCTTCTGTAAACTCTTTTTGTTCCATTATTAATACTCAGTGTGCTAAGTGAGACAGGATTAGAGATGTAATAAAATCCATTTAGGCATCTCCCCCCCTGCTTGTTACTGATTTTTGAGGCAACGAAAATGAATTCTACATCTCTCTGTTTTCCTTTATCTCTGAAAAATATTCTCTCCCAAGACACAGAATAGCTGTTGGCTTCTGTGTTTTATTCCACAGTGAATGGCCTTAGCCTTTACTGAGCCTTGCACTTGGAGGATTTGATTTTGCCCTTACAAGAGATCTCTGAAGGAGAGTCTAGTGATTCCATTCTACAGATAAGACACAAAGTTGTAGTATAAGCTGACCAAAGTAGACTGGCCTAGATGTGAGGGGTCCTTCTGGTGACTTTCTAGTGATGCTAGCTCTCATGATGGTGTGTTCTTAAGACACTTGTGCCTAGAAAGAGTGCTTCAGAATGAAGGCAGAACTTTAGCAGCTTTTCCTCCTGTTCTCAGTTTAGACCCTGCCCCCCAAAAGCTACTGAAGGTCAAGTGCGTTTATTAAAATGAATCCTGGAGCTCAAAGAGAACAGTTTTCCTCTTTATAGCAGGTTGTCACATACATAGAGATGGTTTAACTAAACATGCTCTCATTTCTCTGCTCCTTCTCTCTTCAGCCTTTTCTTTTTAAGGAAAAAAGTTTTTGATTGGAGGCAGAGATTAATCAATAATTGATATGGTTTTGGTGTTCTGGTCTCTCCAAAATTCATATTGAAATCCAATCTTCAACCTTAGTATTAGGCATGACGCCCTAGGTGAGTGGTGGCTCCTGTCTGTAATCCCAGCATTAAGGAAGCAGAGACTTCAGGATTACACAGTGAGTTCCAGGTTAGGGTAGGCTAGAGAATGAGTTCCTCTTTCCAACAAGGAAACATACAACAAACAAAGTGGCAGGGTCTTTTCAGGTGCCCAGGACTTGAGATTATGCTCTCATGATTGGAATCAGATAGAACTTGAATGAGCCAAGAGGGCTTTACTGCCTTTTTGGCCACATGAGCACATTTGGCCACTCTAGGGGATATAGTATGAAGGCACCATTGTGGAAGCACAGAGCATACCCTCTCCAGGCCCCAAGTAATATGCTGAGTTTAGGTTTTCTAGCCTGAAGAACTGGGGTAGATATATTTTTCTTCTTTATTAATTGTTCAGCCTTTAATATTCTGTTAGAGTAGTGGGAATGAGTAACAATGACCATGTGACCTAGCTTTAAATCTGATTGGTTTTCAAAGGTCCCATGGAAGTGGATCACATTCATTTGTGTGAATGATTTATTTCATGGTCACTGCTACTTTCGGCTTCATGTCTGTAAAGCACACCTATGACCTTTTCAAGATTTTGTGCTATGGTTTCCAACACAAATACAATTTGAGAAACTTCTTTAAGATTAGTGCAATTTCAGTGTGACTAATTGAAGCTATATTCTTTGTCCATTCTCACCAACCTCACCAAACCCTGATATACATAGATTCTCTTCCTCAACTGTTCTCAACAACTAGGGAAAGATGGCTATTAGTTAAAATGTTCTTTCATTAGAAAGACAGTGTTATGGTGGCATTTCTACTTTCTTTCCCTTCCTGACTTGCTTTGACTGGAGGCAGCCTTAATTGGGCCACGATCAATCTGCTAAAAGACAGCAAATCGGGAGAGGCAGGTGGAAGGGGCAAAGCATGAATATTAATTAGCTAAGATTCCAAACAGAAGCCTTTTAATTATATTAAAATGCACAGGCCTGCAGGCAGTGAGATAGTTCCTACTATAAATCTGTCGACAGACCATTACCTCAGCAATGTCAATGCCTTTTAATGAATGAATATATACATTTCAAGTGGAGGAGAGAAAAATGCTTCTGTGTTTATAAATATTAAAAGAACACTATCCAAGGACAAGATATCCATGACAGCTTTTCTTAGGCCAGAGGTGTTTGAGGAGTTTGACACAATTCATCCCAGGCAGTGAAACTAAAACCTATGGCTAACGTGAGGCCTGATTCAGTTCACAGACAGATGACCGAGCCAGAGGCTCCCTTCTCCAGGTCTGTGAGGGAGAAAGCTGCATTGGCTTTTTAGGTCATTTCAAAATCACTCACCACAGGAAACAAGGAAGTCAGCTGCCTTTCCTTGGTACTTGTTAACATGAAGGAAACATTTAAAAGTTGAAGAATGAGTGGTCACCATGGTGGAAGAAGCTATAAATGGAGAAGAGCCAAAGAGTCCAGGGCCAAGAAAAAAACCATAATATTTAAGAGAACAGACCTCAGGAGGGCTAGAGTCACCTTGAAATGACTACTCAAGAGGATGCTGGGAGAGTATGTGAGGTGAAAAGCTGGTGGTGGATTGCTAGACTCCAAGGGCAAAATAGAGCTTTGTAACTAGCCAAGTGGGTGCCATACTAAGGAACGAGAAGAGAGCTGGGAGGACCTGCTTTCTGATTAGCATCCTGACTACTCACATTTGTTTTTTTTAAATCAAGTATTTGCGGCTTTCCAAAGATCACCTGATTTCCAATCTGGAGACTCTTCTGGAGTGTATGGAAAGATTTCTACATTTAAATATCCACTTGAGGCTATTAATAGTACCATGTAGTGTGCATTCCTTACATAATCATGGTGGCACCCATGGCACCCATGAGCTGGTTCAAAATGCTCAGCTCAAATGTGAAGAAGGGATAGTGTCCATTGGGTCAAGTGTAGTGGTCAACAGCAAGACTTCAGTACCTTGTATGATCATCTTTGATTTTGGAAACCTTGTAGGGTGGAAAAGGAGACCCACCACAAGATTCCTTCACATACCCTGGCCTTGAAGGTTGACATTGGCAACGATGGAGAGATTATAAGCAGGAAACAACTTTTTAAAACACAGTTAAAATTAATTGTAAGCCTCTGATATCCATCCAGGTATGTATGGTTTAGAAAAGTGCTATGAGAGTGTTTGCAAGACTAATCATCTCAAAAATCATTTGCAATGTGGCATACTGCTTGCATTATATAGAACTATGTATGTAAAGAATTAGTAAGGGTAAAACGTAGTTGATCCCTTCAAGTAGTGCGACAATGTTCCAGAACAGATTTTCAGTTTACAGAAATCTGCCTCAGTACACAATGTGGAGGACTTAGTTTTGCTAAAATTCGCAGGGGGAGTTGTAAAGCAAAGACTATACTTCTTTATAAGCCCTCCGTGGCAAGCAGAGCTACAATTCTACCACTGTGGGGAACCTGGAGAAGAATAAAGAAGATGCTACATAGCAGAGCATAACATAACATAACATAACATACCAGTGTTTTAATTCCATTTAGTTCAATTCAATGTAGACTCAATGCCTTCCATGTGCCAGACACAAAGCAAAACAGAAAAAGACATGTCTGTCCATTAAGCCCTCTCATCCCAAAAGACGCATGTAGAAGTAACTGAAACGTTGATGAGCTGTGGTGTCCATGCAGTCTTCCTGAGAAGACAGATCCTGAACATGAAGTGGACAAAAAGATAGAAACAAGGAGAGGGGTTGAAGGAAGGAGGTAAGAGGACATGGATTTTGCTGTTGTGTCTTTGAGATGAAGGCCTAGGGCAGTTTGAACTAGACACTTGCTTCTTTCCTGAGATGATAGGAAACCTCAATAAAGTAATATTTAGTAGCATTGCATCCAGTGTCTTGAATTTCTCTTGCTTTCTTACTGAGGCATTTGTAAGATTTCGCATTGATAATTTCTGGAGAGTGGGAGCTACATGAATACCCATCACCTGTCTGATAATAAGTTGCAATTAATCAATATAAGCCAAGAATGTGATTTATCACAAGCCACCCTCACTTACTGATGGTATCTTTTCCTTTGTAATATCCATAACCAAATAGCCAAGCTGATGGTCAATAGTTGACTTGGAGCTATGGCAGGGAAAGACTATTTCTTCATCCTTTTGGCTCTTCTATAAAGAGTGGAAATGAAGCTTGGCAGCAAACAGCTGTATCTTATCTCTCATTCAATTTGCTCTACCAATGACTGGTCTTAGGCGAAGCCTCAGCTGTTAGCCAAGGTTAGAATCTGGTCACTGGGAGAGGGGTCAGGAGGAAATCCACTTATTTGAAGCCTAAGCAGTCTAGCTCACCCTAGACTAGGGCAAGGTGAAAACTGGAAAGTTTTTTATTCTTTATCCAATTCTATCTCCTGTTTGCCATGCTTCTAGGCCTCTTGCTAGTCTTAGATACAAATAAGGCCTTTTGAGTATGAAATAACTTTCAGGGAAAAGTTTTTACTCTTATAGCTCAAAATTACCAGAAATGTCTAGAGCTGCTTTAATTAAGTTCAGTTGGAAAACTTGATTCTCTGAAATATATCTAGAGTATTCCAAGTTCATTTAATTAAGCTACACATCCCAAGAACAGGACTGTTGGGCTAGTATTAGAACTGGGCAGCTCTCAGGAATACATGGCTATTACCTAAGATCTCAGCACATAGATCTCATTGTTGAATACGTAGCAGAGATGAGTTGTAGCTTTTTGTCAAAGAGGGCATATGCTTACCTTTCTGGTTAGGGTGAATGCATGCTATTCAGGGTAAACCAATGGGGTGGGAGTTTCCCAGAGATACATGAGTGATAAATGTGGTAGTCACAGGAAATGTGGGTAACTGAAAGCAAGAGTTTGGGAAGGAGACTGCTTGGCAGGGAGGATTGATTTGCCCTGCTGGTCCTGTAACCAGACTCTCTTGGACTTGTTTTCAAGGTTTTTAAGGGGTTGCCAATAGAAACAGACCAAGTGGTTCTCAGAAGACCTTCTCTTTGCAAGCAACTAGCTGCTGTAGAGAGATGCCTTACAGTTCAATGTAAGAAAGCATGCATGCATGCACGCACATGTGTCCTTTCCTTTTCCTTTCCTCTTCCTTTGCCAGGTTTGACTCAAGAAGCAGAATTTGCTTTCTTTCCTCTGAGATTTCACCAGTAGCCTACAGCAAATGGTGTAATGAACCTCCAGGGCTCTGGCTTAGAAGATCTTCACCTTTTCTTTTCACCTTTCTTGCAATATTTCATCTTGGAACTTGGTCACCATAATGTTAGGAAGCCTAAGAAACCACACAACAGACCCTAAGGTACAATCCCAACTGAGCTCACAGCTAGCCAGTCAGTACTGTCAACAACCACTGTGACCAAGGGTGTGCTGCTGATTGTTCTAGTGCCATATTTGATACCTGTATAAACCGATCACATGGCTACTCTGTGTTATGGATAATGGAAAGGTTTTTATTTTAGATATGGAAGAGAGAGAGAGGGGGGGGAGGGAGGGAGGGAGGGAGGGAGGGAGAGAGAGAGAGAGAGAGAGAGAGAGAGAGAGAGAGAGAGAGAGAGCGAACACTCAGAGGCATCTTGAAGAGTCCAGATTAGAAAGAAATAAACAGACTGATCATGACCAGCAGATTGGACATGATGAGGCTGACTGGGAGAGAGGGGGGAGAACATCAACATATAGAGCAAATATAGTGAGAGGAGCAAGAGCAGGAGGAGAGACAGATATATAGAAAGAGACAGCAACAGAGACAGAGAGAGAGACAATCAGACAGACGAAAAGAACATAGCAAGAATATCAATTATAAGGAGAAAGAAGTTGGGGGAGGAAATCCTGTAAGTTACAGGAAGTTTAAGGTAAGGGAAGAGGTGAGAAGGGCTTGCATGGACTTTAGGGTGTGTAACTAGTACTTGTGATATAAGTTTATGATATGTTGATAGGTGCCACAAGTAGTCATTTGTTCCTTTTGCCAGAGGTAGGAAAATAACTCTTTTTGGTAGAGGGGAACAGGTTTTGCACATTCCCAAGGAATGCTGAATTTTATCTAACTGCCAGAAATCCTCATGTAGTCCAGGTTGAGCTCATTTCTGGATATTTGGACTGCCTTGGAGTTTGGGGAATAAACTCCTAAAAACTTGGGAGTTTCCTTTGAACCTGACAATACCAAGTAAGGAAACAGTCAATACAACAAGAGCATGAGCAATAATTGTCACTTGAAATCATCACATTCAAGGTGTTTTGTTATACAGTAATAGATAATCAAAATGTCTAGAATCTTCACAACTTGGAAGACATAATTTAACTGGATTGCATGTTTGGTCAGGGGAGGAGAGGTATCCTCTGGAAACTAGTAGAAAGATGCCTTGCAGATGGCAGTAGCAAGGTCAATTTTACAGGGCAAGAATGAATGAAAGAAAAAAAGGGCCACCAAAAGGTGGTAGCTTATATTCTTGGATACAAGAAGGCTCCTAGGAAATGTCAGAAAAAGGCTTTCCGACACTTTGATGGGTGTGAAAGTGAAATTCTGAGGTGCCTCACTAATAAGCAGGCATGAGCTACAGAAACCCAATCATGTAAGTCCATAATACCAGTGTTGTACTGCCTTTATTAGAGATACTTTCTGTTCCCTTTGAGACCAAGATGAGGCCTTTTGAGCCTCCAGTTCAAATCCCATGAAAGACTCCCAAATATTGCCATGTCAAAAGAAATTATTTTCTCCTTATTATCCCTAGATCTGAAGTCTTGCCTTCTACCATTGTGGATGATCTCATTGTTTCAAATAGCAACTGAAACACAAAACTAAGCTCTTCCTCTAGTTTCCACAAGTACTAGATGTAAAAGCAGTGACCTGTGTGGCTAGGGGACTCAGTGAGGATGTTTAGCCAAGATCTGAAAGTATAGCAAAATGAACTTCAAGTTGAACCTAAAACGACTCTCATTTTCAAAATGTCTTTAATTGCTCTACTGCTAAGGCATTTTCGTAAGCAATAACTCACCAGCTATCAACTCTGCCTTATCCTGTGTCATAGCACTACTCTTTCGGTATTAAATAAATAAATAAATTTCTCTCATTTCCTCCAAAGAACAGCTATCTATTTATTATGCTTAGTGTCTTTTATCCCATCTTAAGCAGCTTATGAGGCATGTTACTCAGGACGGTTCCTGTCCAAGAACAATTAAACTGTTGGCTGGTACAGCAATAACATTGTAGTGTTTTAATTTCTACCCTACTCAAATGATTATAGTTTCTTGCAGGGATGCCTAGTATGACTCTGCTCCTGGTCATGTGTGCATGTGCATGTGTGCGTGTGTGCCCATGTGTGAGTGTGTATGTGTATGTGTGTGTGTTGAGTGACTGGAGAAGAAAATCAAAATCACACACAACAAAGCTGGGTCTGTCTTAGCATCAGACCTGTTCTGACTTCCATGTAGAGAGTATAGGCATTCCTGTTAGGTGGCCTTGAGTGTAGTAATTCCATACTAACTCTTCTATTTTGTCACCATAAGGAAGGGAGGGTATCTTAATTTTCCAGCACAGGCTCTGCTATCCCATATCAGACATAGAGGAGGGTTCCTTGAAGGCTCTGGCAATCCAGTGGTGTAGGTAGGCAGCTTCATAGGCTCAAGTGCAACAAAACCATGTCTTGACATAAAGTGTTGGCCCCTTTTTTTTTTCCTTTTTTTTTTATTTCTTTATTTATATGCGAATTTCTCCATTCCCAGTTTCC